>NC_083718.1:58859989-59165653 GCF_028564815.1 Eubalaena glacialis
GTATTCATTTTGCCTTTTGGAATTCACTGACATTTTCTTTATGGTCTATTTTGTTTTTATTCAGCATTTAAAAAGGTCTATTCTTAGCTTTCAGGACACAGAGTGACAAATATCAAATAGTTAGTTCATTCATTATTTTTATTTGGGTTTTCTTTCTCTTGTTTTTTGTCCACATGGTCTCTTATGAACTAAGACGAGTGAATTAACATTTCCTACCACTATCATGTAACTATTTCTTTTCACATTTCCTGTAGTTTCTGTTTTATAGGTGACTAGTAGTATACTGCTGTTATGAATCATCCTTCTTTGCCTTATTTAAAGCTTTCTCCTCGGGACTTCACTGGTGGCGCAGTGGTTAAGAATCCGCCTGCCAATGCAAGGGACATGGGTTCGAGCCCTGGTCTGGGAAGATCTCACATGCCACGGAGCAACTAAGCCCGTGCACCACAACTACTGAGCCTGCACTCTAGAGCCTGCAAGCCACAACTACTGAGCCTGCGAACCACAACTACTGAAGCCCACGTGCCTAGAGCCCGTGCTCCACAACAAGAGAAGCCACCGCAACGAGAAGCCTGAGCACCACAACTAGAGAAAGCCTGTGCGCAGCAACAAAGACCCAACACAGCCAAAAATAAATACATTAATTACAAAAAAAAAGCTTTCTCCTCTAAATCTACTGCTGTCTTATATTAAAGATGCGATCCCTACATTTTTGTTTTCCCAGTAAGGTTTTGTTCACGTTTTCAGCCTTGTCTGTGTGATTCTTCATTGAACCCATTACCCGGCTTCTTCATGCCCAAGGAAGCTCCTGCTGCCAGCCCATACATCTCGTCCTGTTAGTCTAAACTGGGCATTATTGGTTTTGTCCCTCAGAGAGTTCTTTCAACTTCATCTGGGATCTGCAGCTGTGGGTATCTTTCTTCAACTGCATTTATTTGTTCTTTATCACATATTGTGGCATGGGGTTGTACACGCCTCCTACTTTCCTTGAAGATGGAGTCGTGTTTCTTCTTTTTGTTCTCCTAGTGCAGTTGGATGCCATGACATTTGTTCTGCCATTTAAAAACTACAATCCAGAATTTGTTTTTGCCAGTTCTCCTCCACTGTCTATGCCCTACATCATGTTCTCTGGTGAAAGGCTTTGCTGTACTGTGCTCTGCAGATGTTCCTGATAACAGCATGTTCTGGTCCTTAGTCCTATGAATGAGGAAGGCAGTTTCTTATCTGGCTCTTTGAAATTCCTCCCATGGTTTCTAGGCTATTCTACACTATCTATCTCTACCTCTCCCAGAAGCTTCTGGGAATTCTACTCTCATCTCTCACTCATGTCTCTCTCTTCAGTTCAGTTCAGTTTAGTCTGCCTGAAAGTATATTTTTTACCAGTCAATTCAAAGCAGATACTAAACTTTAAGACAAACCGATAGCTGGGCCACATTATGTGCTCAATTTTGTGTTTCACCTGCTATGTGCAAAGCCCTCTTCTTAGCACTGGAGAGGCATACCGTGATGAATGCCTTAGGAACTCATACTGTAGTAGGGGGAAAAGAAGAAATATTATTCTTACATTTTTTTGTTAATGCACATTTCCACGTAGGCTCCTCAAATGCCATGTTTTGTCGTTAGCATTACCCATCTTTCTCTGGTCCCTCCCTATATCACATCATCTTTAAGTTGCCTTTTCTGTTCAAAGTCTGTACCCTCTTCAGGAGGACACAAAACTGCTATTGTAAGGGTAAGCTGGGACAAAGTGAGAGAGTGGCATGGACATATATACACTATCAAACATAAAATCGATAGCTAGTGGGAAGCAGCCGCATAGCACAGGGAGATCAGCTCGGTGCTTTGTGACCACCTAGAGGGGTGGGATGGGGGGAGGGGAGGGAGACACAAGAAGGAGGAGATATGGGGATATATGTATAAGTATAGCTGATTCACTTTGTTATACAGCAGAAACTAACACACCATTGTAAAGCAATTATACTCCAGTAAAGACGTTAAAAAACAAAACAAAACAAAACAAACTGCTATTGTTCATCAGTCCTTGCCTTGGCTGCAGAGCCAAAGTAATAAAAGTTGAACTTGTAGAGCAGTTGCATCATTTAGGATCCTTTGGCTACAAAGAATAGAGAATCAATTATCTCAAGTCACTGTGTGTGGCTGTGCATGAGTGTGTGTGAGAGGAGTATGAGTGGGAACATTATTGCAAGGATTTCAGTGAAAATCTGGAACAAAGGTATGCCATGTGGCTAGACCTCATAGTAATCCACGGAAAGCAGCTTAACCAGGCCTCATGAGAAGCACAGGAGCATAGACTGAGAACTGCAAGTCGCCCAGGATGAGAAAGATGTGTAATGGTTTGTTTAGTTCCTTGTGTCTTTGGCAACAATAATTTGTTGATCATGCTCCTCCCCTACAGATATTAAGTAAAATCTTTGTTTCTCGCCCACACACAATTTTTAAAAATTTTACGACCTAGCTTTTACTTACTCATCACTCTTGCTTACTCATGGCTTCTACTGACTCATGTCATCTCTGTCTGCCTTTTTTCTGGTTAAGCATTTGACTTCTGTCCCTACCAAATAATTCTCTCTCCTTCAAACTTTCCTAAGAGAGAGGATCTGATCAGCCTACTATGTCACCATCATCAGTTAGGTAAGGCACAGGTGCTAGGTCTTCTCCAAACAGCCTGACTGCTTAAACATTTTTTTTTTTTTCTGCCTGCTTTAAGTCAAATGTAGGTGGTAAGGTCAAGCAATACAGAGCATGGCCACCTATATGCACTGCGTAGAGCTGATATCTTCAGGAAGAGGCTACAGGTAGGAGCCCTTAGAAAAGGTCTGTGGGTATACAGATACTCCTAGATTTGGCCTACATATTACAGTGGTTAAGCTTTCCTCAGTTCTGATAAACAAAATCATGCATTTTTCCCAAGGTTCTCTATGACTTCCAAGAAGCATTAGTTGCTTCTTGGAAGTCACAGAGAAATGATTATTTTATTGCATTTAAGCTTTTCTTTTATACTTAAATGTAATCACTACCAAGATAAAAGTCCATATACTATACCACAAAAGGCATGGGAATTTAGTCCAGCCAGCTAGAAATTCCCTGGAAAGAGTTATGTCAAATAGTACCTACTGCTAGTATTCTAAGAAACCGAAGTTATTAATATACCGACTCCTGTAAAGGAACTATCCATTCACTATGGTTAGGCACTAGTGTGCCTAGAAGAAATTGGGGCTTATTTATAATCACATTTCTGTCATCTAAGACCACATGGATGAAAGCTTTTTATTTCACTTACAACAATTCAGAACTGAATTTCACTTTCCTTATCATGATCCCTATGAGAACAGGTTTTATTATCATCTTATAGACTGGGAAAGAAAATAATTCCAGAAGCCAACAATGCCATATTCTAGATTAGAGGTACACTGTATTCAGAGAATAAACTGCTATGGCTTTAGAATTTCAAGCAGGGCACAGCTGTAAACTTCAGCCTGGCCTAACACCTGAGCTGAGACAGTAAGTGCCTGATTTGGTACAAACATCTGTTTACCCAAGCCTAGCCATATGTCACTGGAACTGAAGAGAAGGCAATTACCAACAGGGCCACAATGCATTCCTTTAAAGCTCCTGTAGGGGCATGTGTCCAACTTGTCCCTACGTGTGCAATTTGCCTAATTCTTGCAAAATTATAAACTCTGTCAACTGTATGATGTGATAGTTTTTTTTAGAGCACACAAATTGAAGATATAGTCATCAAAGGGGATGTAAATTTTGATAAATTCCTTATACAACAAAGATTATAATAACAATGTTTTTCATAAAAATACTTTCAGGGCTTCCCTGGTGGCGCAGTGGTTGGGAGTCTGCCTGCCAATGCAGGGGACACGGGTTCAAGCCCTGGTCTGGGAAGATCCCACATGCCACGGAGCAACTAAGCCCATGAGCCACAACTACTGAGCCTGCACGTCTGGAGCTTGTGCTCCGCAACAAGAGAGGCCGCGACAGTGAGAGGCTCGCGCATCGCGATGAAGAGTGGCCCCCGCTCGCCGCAACTGGAGAAAGCCCTCGCACAGAAACGAAGACCCAACACAGCCAAATATAAATAAATAAATAAATAAATAAATAAATAAATAAACTTCTTTATTTAAAAAAAAAAACAAAAACTTTCAATTGCCAGATAATGACCCATATCTTTTTTTAAAATTAATTTTTATTGGAGTATAGTTGCTTTACAATGTTGTGTTAGTTTCTACTGTACAGCAAAATGAATCAGCTATACCTATATATATATATAGCCCTTCTTTTTTGGGTTTCCTTCTCATTTAGGTCACCACAGTGCATTAAATAGAGTTCATGTGCTATACAGTATGTTCTCATTAGTTATCTATTTTATACATAGTATCTATAGTGTATATGTGCCGATCCCAATCTCCCAACTCCTCCCAGCCCCCGCTTCCCCCTTGGTATCCATACATGTGTTTTCTATGCCTGTGTCTCTATTTCCGCTTTGCAAATAAGATCATCTATACCATTTTTCTAGATTCCACATATACGTGTTAATATACGATATTTGTTTTTCTCTTTCTGACTTATTTTACTCTGTATGACACTCTATAGGTCCATCCACATCTCTACAAATGACCTAATTTCGTTCCTTTTTATGGATGAATAATATTCCATTGTATATATGTACCACATCTTCTTTATCCATTCCTCTGTTGATGGGCATTTAGGTTGCTTCCACGTCCTGGCTATTGTAAATAGTGCCGCTATGAACACTGGGGTGCACGTGTCTGCTTGAATTATGGTTTTCTCCGGATATATGCCCAGTAGTGGAATTGCTGATTGACCCATACCTTAAAGGCACATCACTGATGTGGTTAAAAAGAAATTCTCTGCAGCAAATAATCCATATACTGCACACTACTAGGAACACTTTTCCCATCAGCCAGATACAAACCATACTACTTTCATCATTCATTTGGCTTTTAACCAAGGAATTACTAAGCACTTACAATACCAAGAAGCCAGGAATTATGTTGGGTATTTAGTACATGGAACTGAATTTACCTCCTACCTTCACTTGAGGGAAGGAGTCCTAAAGGTCCAGCAAGGCAAATAGACTGGTAAATAAATTATAAGAAAATGATGTAAGAGAATGTTTAACTGGCTAATCCAATGGCCAAAGATTCAGAGGGGGATGTTCTGATTTCAACGTGTCCTATGAGAGATGTACACATCTTCTGATATATTTTGCATCTCTCCCCAAAGTGTTTATCATGAGAGACCCCGCGGCACCTATTATCAGATGTATAAAGGAAGAAAAGATATTTCTCAGTTTTAATTTTATGATTATTTTGCATCCCAGTGTGTAAATTTGATTATGTGAATGTCAAACAAGGCAAGGGAGAGGTAATCATGGTCTTCATCAACTCTGTTTTGCAATGAGGGTGCTATCAACAGGTGGGAAGAAGTGGCTGCAGGAGTATAAATCTTTGAAATGAATTACTCAGCCACACAGAGGAGGAGTGATGGTTATATGGTTACATGGAGAATAGGAGGCAATTATATCCTTCAGCTCCTCTCTCATACCTCAAGCATCTCAAATCCCCTCACTTCCTACATAAACCTCCTAACATCCTAACCTACTTGAATTGCCTGGTTACATATGACAGCAAACATGCATGGAAGAAAAATGGGGAAAAAAATGAATGGACATGAAATTAGGTCCTTGATATCACCTTGAAAGAAAATCGACATCTTCTTTTAATGTGATGCAAACTACTGAATCTGTTAAATCACAGAATCTTGGTGATTTAAAATAAAAGCAGTGTATTTTTTGTTCATGCAAAGTTCAGCTAGCAGGAGGGTGGAGTTGGGGGTTTCTGAACTCTGTAGTCATTTAGGAACTCTGACTGATGGAGATTCTATCACCTTCAGTATGTGGTTTCCAAGGTCACTTTGAGGACATCTAGTTGGCAAAAGGGTAGACAGAAAGCATGGAAGCTATATGGGAATTGTTTTTTTGTTTTTTTTTAAACAGCCAAACCAAAGGAATAAATGTACATCACTTGTACTCTCATTCCTCTGCCCAAACTCAGTAAGATGACTATACTTAATTGCAGAGGAGGCTGGGAAATGTAGTTCAAGCTGTATCAGCAGGAAGAAAGGAAAATAGGTTTGGTGAACAATTAGCCAATTTCTGACAGTGTCTTTCCCAGAATATTATACTTCATCTGCAAATATATCCAGTTCTTGCATCCTAGGGATGTGAATTTAAATGGCTATTTATTACAATAAAATTCTACTACTTAACAAATTTGCCTCTCAAGTAAATTTACTATAAAATGGATTGCCTGTAAAAGGTAAATTTCCATTATCATTACACACTGGCTTATTCAAATATGAGTTTGACTATATAAATATATTTTAAATATCTTTAGTTCTATTACATCGAATTGTGGTTCTGTCTCCACTTGCATTTCTTACTTGTCAAACTTAGCATTTCTAAAACTCAACATCTCTAAAACCAAACTCATGATCTTCCCTCTCCCTATCTCCTCCTGACTTCCTCAACTCAGAAATAGACCTCTGGACAACCAGTTATTCAGGCCAGATGCTTGGGGATAGCCCTTTATATTCTACTCATTCTCAAACCCCCATCCAATTCATCAACAGGTTTTACTTTCAAAATATATCTTGAATCCATTAATGTCTTCCAATTGCCCCTAATCCAAGCCAAATCTACTCCTCACCTGTATTATTGCTGTAGTTTTATCTCTGCTTCTACCTTGAGAGTAACTCTCTACTTTTATATTTTCTCTAATCTATTCTTTCTTACATAAATCAGATAATCTCTTGAAAACCCTTCAAAAAGATTTGCATTGTACTTCGGATAAAATCCAAAATCCTAGCCAAAGCCTTTGAGGACCTGCAAGAATCTGGTTCCCGGTTTCATCTCCAACCTCATTTGTCAGCACTTATTTTGCTCAATCTATACCAGCTATTTTAGTTTTTTGAAAAGGTCAAATGCCTTTTTCCGTAAGGGCCTTCCCACATAGCATTTCCTCTGTCCAGAAAATGTTTTTTGTTTTTGTTTTTAATAATGAAATTCATTTTCTTTTTACCATGAAATATCTTTTCATATAGAAGAATGTGACTGATGTATATGACTCTCACTCACTCAAGCACCAAAGCCAAGATGGGTGATTATCCCAACTGTCTCCCTCTGGGAAGACGAGGTATATGGAGTGGCTGGGCTTTTCCCTCTAGCTCACCTATGAAACAGAAGCCTTTCAGAAGTCCCGGATTTGTCTTTGTCTTCTGCACAAGGCCTGCTAAAGGCCAAGATCTAGGCCACCAGAGATCAGCAAACGCCCAAAGAACAAAGTATAGGTTTAGAATTTACTTATATTTCAGAATTCAGGTTTTCACATAATTTCTGGCTCCTAAAATTCTTCCTTATTTTCCCACTCACTCAGCCACACATTTAAAAATATATTTTAATTATTTTATCTAGAAGTTTTAGATGTTCTGTACCAGAAGAATTTATACCGACATCTAGTCCACTGTTTTGCCAGAAACAAAAGATCTTCTGTAGCACACTTTACTACTCCTCTCCAGCTGGTTAGCTTCTGTTAATCTTTTAGAGCTTCAGCTTAAAATGTCACAAGTTTTCCTTGATCCTCATTCCTCAATCTAAATTAGCTTCTAACTATTTTCTCTCTTGTAACAAACCTCTCTTTCCTTTTGCAACCTTTATTACAGCTTTTGATTATACTTTGTGTTACCTGCCCCTTCCATTATCCTGTAAGCTTCAGGAGGACAGGAATCCTGTCTGTTGTGATTATTACTGAATAGAAAGTCTAGTGCAGGACTAGGACAAAGTAGGTGCACAAGAAATTTTAAATACTTATTAAGCAAAAGAATGAATAGATGCAATGTAATGTAATCATATTGAGTCAGAGTAGTCTTAAACCCTGTAAGCGACCAATAAATACTGGCACTATTAAACAACATTTAAATTGACTGCCTTCAAAAATTATGTAGTATAGTATAAGATTAATACAAAAAATAGTATACAAGAGGAAGTAAAGCACAGACTCTGGAACCAGACTGCCTGGAATCAAATTTCTGATCTGCCACTTACTAACCAAGTGACCTTTGTTGGAGATTTAAACATTCTGTGCCTGTTTTTTCTGATCTGTACAATCAGGTCAGTAAGAGTACTTGGTGATGTTAAGGTGATGATTAAATGACAAACATGCCAGTCATCCAAGGAAGCAAGATGTAATTGTTGTGCCTGTTATCATTACAAAGTTAATGATAATCAGTGGTCTCATCAAAGAAAAAAAGAAAGTTACACAGAATCAGACGGGAAAATAAGTAGGAGCAGCAAGCGGAAGAAAGGGAATTGGGATGCGGACGTGCTGGCAAGAGGCAGGAGCACACAGGGACATCCGCAAGGGAGACAGGGAGAAGCGGGCTGCGTGGGTGCCCAGTGCCAGCACGCAGACACTACTGACACAGTGGCTGGAGAGAGGGGGCTGCTGGAGAGAGACTGAAACAGGCCTGCCATCTCCCTGTGCCACATGCTCGGAGCACTTCGTTCCCTCAAGCCATCCACCTACTCGCTGTGGGGAAGTGTCTTTGGATCTGATTTTGGGCTCAGTTAATAGAAAATAGTTGGGAACATCAGCCAGTAGGCAAGATTAAGTTGTGCACCTTTTGACAGCAGCAAATATCTCTGGGCATTAAAGGCAAGTTCTGTCTCATACGGCAGTTTTCCTGACAAATGCTGTACTCTACTCGTGGATCCTAATGGGGGAAAGTAGTTTCCTCATTTTCTTGTGTCTTCCTTCGTTTTTCAATGGCATTTCTCTCACAATACTGAGAATATATTATACAATCTCCTCTCTGGTGTCCATTCCCCACTCCCCAGATCCTGGATCCATTTAAAACAAAGTCATTACAGTTTGGATCTTGTGATAATACACTGACTACAGGTCTGATTATTTTATACGAAATAAAGTTTTACCCTTTTCTCTAGCTGTGAAACTAGTTCTTTTTTAGTTACCCCTGAGACCATCTATCTACGCATGGCCCACCATGAAAAATTTACATTAAGATGAGTTTAACTACATCACCCACATTAAGAGTCTAAAGTTACATCTGTTGGGATAAAATGACTACAGCTGAACCCTGAGATGAATTAAAACAAAAACAGACGAACTAGGTCCTAAGAAAGAGTCTGCCTACAGCAAAGCATTGAATAGCTAGGTTGATATTTTGTGGCAAACTTTCATTTGTTTCTACCATATTTTCATTGCTCAGTGTCAGAGTGTCAGACTGTCCTTTCTTTAAGAGGGTGAACTCATCCTATCAGAAAAAAAAAATGTGGGACATTTATCTTGAGAAATCAATTTCAATAGTCAACCTTAACTTCCTAACCAGAATATGTGAATCTAAAGGTCAGCTGCTGCTCTACTTTGGCCAAAGAAGTAGGTATTTTAGGGGATTCAGATTTGTCTCTAAATCTTTGATTGCAATATTCTTATGTGCTATTGTCTTAAGAAGGTGCTCATGTTCATTTTGGCAAATGTATTCTTCACTTCCCCCAGTGATTTATGTCATCTGAAACTTTTTAATCAATAATGTTTGATAGAAAACACATAGCACAATGGAAATAAACCAAAATATTTTGAAAATAAAACAGTTAAATAATATTTAGTTCAAATCCCCTATAAATTCTTGATAGCTATGAGGTAGAAAACCTTAAAAATTTTAAGTTTCCTCTGAACTCTGGAAACCTAACTTTCTCATGTATGATAAAATCAGTATCACAGGCTGGATTTTCTTTGTAATCAGAGTACCTCTACTCGAGTTTTATTAAGAATTCATAAGCAACTATTGTTTCTGCTATCAGGGAACCCAAACTGATGATGGTTTACTCACTCACTTGCATTGTGAAAAAAGTTGTTTGTTTTTTTTTTGCCAATTGAAGAAGCAATACCAGTAAAAGAAACTGTATAAAAGGATATTATTAAATAAAGAGTATTAATAAATGAAAGTAAATATATTAAATGGAAAGGAAGTCTCCTTTCCACATCAAACTCTCAGCCTTCTCATCAGAAACTAAGTTAACGTGGGGGGTTGTTTGTTTTTATGTACTGAAACATAAATTTGCCATGCATGTGTGTGGTAGATTGTTACAGGAAAGGCTCCTAATCAATCATGTCTCCTGGCATCATTTTCCCTGTATATCCACTCTAACATTGACTCTCCATGTGATTTGCTTTGGTCAATGTGACAATGACAAATGTAACACAAGCAGAAGCTTGGTAAGTGCTTATGCCATTGGGTCTTGCCTCCTTGGAAACCTGAGACCACAAGGCTGAGAAGCAGCCAAGGATGAAAAAACATGTGGAAAGGCAGATCCTACCCTGAGCTGTCCCACCAGCTGAATGCTACCACATGAGTGAATCCAGAGACAACAGCAGAAGAACCACCCAGTTGACTCACAGAATTGTGAGAAATATTGTTGTTGTAAGCCAGTGAGTTTGGGGATGGTTTGCTACTCGGCAATAGATAGCTGATACAGTACGCAAGCACAAATAGGCAGATGTATTGTTGACACTCCTTGATTTCAGTTTATGAAGAATAAAATATAATTGATAATTATGAGATACATAAAGAGAATGTCACAGAAAATATAAAACGTGATTATAACTTTATCATACATAAAGAAGGAACAGACTAGTCTGTCATTTGGGATCTGTATTAGCAGTCTTTTGATTATAAACTCTACTAATTTGGTATTTTATTTTATCGTATTTATATTTTGGCCGCACGGCATGTGGGATCTTAGTTCCGCGACCAGGGACCAAACCCACACCCCCGGCAGTGGAAGCCGGGAATCTTAACCACTGGACCGCCAGGGAAGTCCCATGTCTACCCTATTTTAAAAGGCTGTGGCATATACATCTCAGCTTCAGTTCTTTCAACAGTTATTTTTACCACAGACAACCAAGAGGTTTATGCAAGTAAGACGTGAAAAAACTTTTAGAATTCTAAAATCATTGAATAATAATCTGAAAAATCGAATAGTTAAAGATAAGAAAGGGCATCTGGTTACCCAAGCATCGAGGAAGAAAGCTGACCTTCTATCCAAGTCTTAAAGGTCTTGAAAGATGGAAAATTCACAAGTTTATATTTCATGATCCCTGTAATCTACACAATATGATGGATACCCTTCTTAAAGCTGAACTCAGACTAAAGAACTCAGCTACTTCGCTTTTCTATAGGAAGAAACCTGGAATACTATTCAGTGAGATACATGAGGATTTTTCTGTTTATTTACAGAAGTATTTTCAGAGAGGATTTAAAGCCCAACACTCAACCTAAATGAATAAGAAAAAAAAAAAAAAGGAAAAAAAAATGAATATGTTAACTGAATAAATATTTAATGAGTGACTTCTTTGATCCAGCTATTATGCTAGGGGTTGCACCAGGCCCAAGGCATCTAGAGAAGAGCGAGGTACAGACAAACTCTTGAGGAACTCACAATGAGAGAAACTGACTCAAAACGATTACGGTAATAACGACAAACATTTTTTTGTATACTAATGATGCATAGCATTTGCTAAGTTTCTTATATATATTATCCCACTTAATCCTCACAGTAATCCTATTGTATCGACAATGTAATCCTCATTTTACAGAAGAGATAACTGAGATACAGGTAACTTGCCAGGTATCACACAGGTAATAAATAGAGAAGCCAAGGTTTAACTCTAACAACATGGCTTCAGAAAACCACATTCTTAACTCCAACTGTGGTGCTCTAGTGGAGGAATTGCCAGAATTAGAATAAATAACAGCCTAGGTTCCCAGAGGAAGTGGTGTCTGTTCTGGGTCTTAAAGGATGAATAGGGGTTTGCTTGACCCCATAACTCCAAAAGGAATTGATGGGACTTCCCTGGTGGCCCAGTGGTTAAGACTTCCCCTTCCAAGGCAGGGGGTGCAGGTTCCCTCCCTGGTCGGGGAGCTAAGACCCCACATGCCTCGCAGTCAAAAAACCAAAACATAAAACAGAAGCACTATTGTAACAAATTCAATAAAGACTTTAAAAAACGGTCCACACCAAAAAAAAAAAAAATCTTTAAAAAAAAAGGAATTGATAAATAATTCAGCCAGTGCTTCACACATGTTTAGCTTTATTAATTCTTACAACATCCTTGTGCAGTAGGTATTAGCCTCACTTCATGACGAGAAAACTCATACTCAAGGAAATTAAGTAACTTTCTCAGAATGGTGAGTATGAGTTCCAGGTAGAAGGAGCAAGATGTGACGAGCGAGGCCAGGAAAGGGCACGGCACATTGATGTGAAAAATGGGGATGTGTGCTAAGCTGAGAAGGCTGTGGGGTTTATCCTGCAGGTAACAGGGAGCCAGCAGTGCTCTCTGAATGAGGAGTAGTACGAGGAGGTTGGTTCTCTGGGCGGAAAACTCTGGTGGCAGTGAGTAGAGGAAACTCCAGAAGACAAAAACTTAAGCCAGAGAGACCAGTTAGTTAGTCTGAGGCAGCTATAGCAGTCCAGACAAGCAATGTCAGGGGCCTCCAACTATGAATTCTGAAGGTTCTAAGAAGATCCTACCATGTCAAACAATTTTTTTTTTTTTCAAAAATTTTCCCTCACAGGTGCAATGTCTACAATCTGGCTTCTTAAACAATGGCCATCCTAAAATTTGATGAACTATTTTAGAATATAAGGTTTTATGTAAATAATTTTAGAAAATAAACTAAGTCCTTTGGTTCTATACAGTATCCAAATTATGTTGTTGCTTAAAATACTCATTCTATTACAATAGAATATAGACTTTCTTTTCTCACTGGACATCCTGCTAAGACATAACTTATTTCCTTGCACAACTCACTGCTTCTCTTTTAGGAAAGAAGGGGAATCAGGGAGGTTATGGTTGTATAAGATATGATACAATAGATAGACAGGATTATAAGGAAGTTAATGCATTTAGATCATACCAGAGCAGGGTATATAAGTTAGAACTTACAACAAGCTAACATGCATGCCAGAGGAAATTCCTTGCCAGCCAAGTGGGCTGATGGAAGTGAAGGGTGGAATTGTGAAGAAAAATAGGATATTTTAGAAAATCTGAGAGTTTAGGAGAAAATGGAAGAACTTGGGTAGGCTGACAAACACAGGAAACTGTCATGTGTTATCAGATGTTGGAGATACAGTTCAGGGTTGCCAAGAAAGATTCATGTTCAGAAGAGAACGTTTTCAGAGAAATTGGGTTGAAACTAGCATTCTGTTGACTATGAGAAAGACATTGCTATGAGCTGAACTGTATGCCCCCAAAATTTATATGTTGAAGCCCTAACTCCCAGTACTGGTATCCTTATAAGAAGAGGAGATTAGACACAGATAACACAGGCAGCAGGATGACCATGTGAGGACACAGTGAGAAGACGGCCATCTCCAAGACAAGGAGAGAGGCCTCAAAAGAAACCAAACTGCTGATACCTTGATCTTGAACTTCTAGCTTCCAGAACCGTGAGAAAATAAATTTCTGCTGTTTAAGCCACACAGTCTGTGGTATTTTATTGCAGCAGCCCTAACAAACTACCACAGACATGAAACTGGGGGCAGACATGAGACTCAGGAAAAAAAAAAAAAAGTACTGCCTGTTTAGGAACCAACTTAGTGAGAAACTTCAATATGTAGTAAGAGCTAGTAGGAAGTACAGTGACCCTAAGGGCAAGGGATAACAGAGGATAACGCAGTGCCTGGAAAAGAGGATGAATGAAACGCTGCATAGAACACACTGATAGAGGCACTGAGCCTGCGCCAAACTGAGTAACTGAAGCCTCCCCTGACCTGAGTGACACAACAGAACACAAAGCTTTACCACCTCTTCATGTGGTTTGTATGCCAGTATTCCCTCACATAATAATAATGATACTAGTGATGATGACGATGATGGTGACGGTGATAAAACCATTTGAACTACATATTAAAGAGATTTGGATAGATTACAGGCATAGAAAAGGAACAGGCTAGACATTACAGATGAAAGAAATCGCTCCCTCCCACAGGGGGCAGCAATAAAAAGTCCCCAAGACAGAGGAATTGATAATAAGAATGGAGTGCCCATCTAATCACAACTATCAACTACAGCAAGGAATACAATTTTCCCCTCAGCAGTCTGTCTGCCTTTAGGCAGAGCTTCAGAAAGCTTGACAAACAGTTGGAGATATGTGAATAACACTTAAAAATCTTCACTATCTTTTTTGAGTTGCTATTCTCATTTACATGTTACTTCCACCATTTCAAAAGAAAAGGATTTTTCATGGTTGAGCGGGGAGGGGGAGAAAAAGGCTGAATAGTAAAATAAGTAAGTTCTCCAGAGTACTAATTAGACTCAGTCATTTCCCAGCTAAATGCTAAATGGATCCATGAGCTTATGAAACAAGAATATGAGTAACTAAGTAAATATAATATGATTATACTTTATTCGCCCCAGAGAAGAGGCGCTGGCATCTGACATAGCTGTGGCTGAAGTGTCTGAAATACCCCCAAGATCCAAAGGCCCAGCCTTCCTAACCTAACCTATTTTAAACACCTAAGACGTTTAAATTTATTAAAAATAAATTTAAATTTAATTAATTAAATTTAAATTTAAATTTAAAAAAAAGTTAAATTACTTCCAATGAGCAGCAACAGGGGCACAGAGAAACACATTTATTTTCTTGTCTAAATCAGATCCCCAAACACAAACTGTGAAGCACACTTTAAATACAATCTTAACATGAATTCAAGTAGTAAAAAAAAAAAAAAAAAATCAAAGAGATGTGGCTCTCATTGTAAATAGCCATGGGAAAATTATTTATTACCTCTGCTTCCAAAGAATGAAGGCGAGTTCTAACTTTATCCTCCAACACAGATAAACATAAATCATAACAACTGGATAAGAGGTAATTGGCAAAACACTGCAGAAAGTTACATGAAATATGGAAACTCCCACTTAAGAGCATAACCATTTGTCTTACTGTGTCTTTAGAAGACTGCTGAGAGTGAATTAGCTGCAGGGAAAAAGAATAAAGTTTGAGAGGAGAGGAACCACTAGTTGAAACAGCAGTTCTTAAGTGTCCTTTTCTGTTGTTAATGTATGTGGAGAGCTCTGTACCAACGACACTGTACCAAGTTTGGGATGCAAGTAAGGGCATATGCTTTATTCTTATGATTTATTATTTCTTTTTCTGAAAAAAAGAGATGCCCATATAAAAATCAATTTTTATATCCATTTGTCTTATTTTTCTTTGGAGTAGGACAATTTAATGATTTATACAGATCGGTTCATGATACAGTATCCAGGTTCACCCATCAAGTTAATTTTAAAATGTTTCTATGGCTTTCTCCTTAATAAACTGAAAGAAAATGACTGGCAGAAGCAGGTACGATGGTAGAAGAAAACAGCAGAAGTAATAAAGGATACAAATGCATTCCAGATGATTGGGAACAGCCAGAAAAGCAGAGTTTTCTGAATGTGGAGGGTGCCTGAGGCCTGGGCACCCAGAGCTCTACCCTGTTTTCTCCACCTGTTATAAACTGCTTCAGAGCATGTCTAACATTTACGTGTTTTCTGCTCATTCCCACAATGCATGATTTGTGACAGGCAAGATCAAATTGTATTAATCCCTGTTTGGGGGAAAACAATGCCCCAAATCTCAGACACAGTGAGGGTTATCAATGTTAACAGAAGCCTCAGAGGAAAAATGAAGCAACTGTTTTGATATAAAAACTACTTCATTATCAGTTTGTTAATTATCACATCACTGTAGCCTATAACAAAATTAACATTTGCCTGGAGAAGATTATGACACTCTAAACCAAATATTCCAAACTGTGGTTGTCAATGTGCAGAGGTCTTTATAGGAAAGGAACATGAAATGTGGTTCCATTAAAAATGAACCCTTTCCACGGTGCACATAAGGGCACATATTTTAGATTCACAGAGTCAACAAAAGCCTCTGTGTGGTCTCATTGCTAATTCAAAAAAAGCCTCTATTTGGGAGATTACATTCTTGTTTATACATAGCAACAATAGCCAGAAAGAAATAGCAAACAGCATGAAGAAATTAGAGGTAAATTGCTCTTAATACAAATGTTCTTTATAGTTTTGCTCTACTGTGAAAGTTATTTTCAAACAGTTAAATTCAAATCCATGGTTACAAATATGGAGGTCTGAGAGAGAAAAATATTAAATCTCTAGATAAACGAATTTACCTCTATCCCATTAAAAGCATGACTTGTGAGAGGCAAGATCAAACTGTATTAATCCACTTTGGGAGAGTGGATAATTGTCTGTCACAATACATAGATAACTGAGCTGGAGCAGAGCTTAGAGTTTTCTGAGGCAGGTAGTTACCATGGTAACGTATAGTCAATGATGGCCTCCTCTCTAGCATGGGTTAGGAAGACAATTTTGGTGTGAAAGAAGAAGATGCTAGGGCAGGACTTTGTTTTTAGCCGCTAGGGCCCTCCTCTTCCTCTTATTTCCCTTACTCTTACTGCCTCTGCCATCTTTGTTTATTCCTCCTACAATGCATTTCAAATCTCTATGATTAGAGTAAAATGGTAGTGATGGTGGTAATGTCATTAGGACAGAGAGAAGCAAATCACAGGAACTCGCCATAGATGGCAAAATAGCAAATGGCCTGATTTTGCTGCCACTAAGTAACCTGAGCTACCAACTGAAAATTTTGAGCACAGGTCAGTGTTATCTTCTAATGTCACTAAGCTGTCCTTAAAATATAAATGGTTTTGGAGAAAAGATGTATTTCTCTTGGGTAATCACCAACAAGTCATTTAGTGTCCCCCTCCACCGTTCTCTGTGTTCTTAAGAGTTCAATCCTTGGTACCTCTCCCTCACCCCCTTGTCCTGCAGTCTCTCAATCCCTATCTGTCTTTGTTTTCTACTCTACTAGTTCTATTCCACTATCTATCATGTCAACCACTCTCCTGCTACTAGCCTCATCTCCCTGACCCTGTAGCATGCTGGGGTTAGCAACTACCAGTCCAAAAGAAGTGACTTAATATTCGCAAATTGTGTGCCACTTGTTAAGTCACTGGTACCTTGAAATTGGCCATATTTTACCTGGAAATTGGCAAAAGCTACAAATCAGAGATTCCCCCTTTACTCCTCCCTCTTGTATCCCCAAGGTCTGGTTTATTAGTGCACCACCGCCCTGGTCCCACTGCCCTTCCTTTGTCTCATGCTGGCAAACCTCAACTATAGGTGAAAGTAACTGCTTTCTTCATGTATACATTTGGATTGCTGGGTATTTCTAGAGAAACTCCCAAAACATTGCACATTTTTGCCACTATGAATTCATGATCTCCAACAATTCAGCCCAACAATTCTTTTGTGTTTTCCCAGTTAGTTCTTCCATTCTTTGCAATACCTAAAAGTTTGTCCATGTTCTTTGAATCTCTAGCTCCACTACGTTCCCTTAGTTCTAGATCCTGCTTAATAGAAATAAGAGAAACCTTCAAATGGAATAGTCTCAATTTCTTTCCTCCTCACCTTACCTTACCTTACTTAACCTGCACATTTGTCTTTATCCCCATCTATTCCTTGCTCATTCCCTCCTGCTGTAATGGAAGAAAAGTATATTCTTTAGAGTCTAATCCTTTATCTCCTCTGAGGTCTGTCTCTGTTGATATATTCCAATTTCTTTATTGAATCTTCAACTTTTCTCTTGTGGGTCTTTCCTTCTTATTTGAAGAGGGATGGTCTGGGCGGCCCCTGGATATCAACCCTCATCATTCCTTGAGCCATCTCCTAGTTTCTTAAACATACCATACTCCCTCCCACCCCACAGTGTTTACACATGCTTCCTTCAGTCTGAAATGCCTTATAATCTCAGTGCAAGAAAGCTTTTCCTAAACCATTGAGCCAGTCAGGTTCCTTTGCTCTTTGTTCTTCATGTATCTTTATTATATCTCTTCTGAGCATTTGTCTCACTTTGTAATTATACATTTATTAAGGCAATTATATAATTAACATCTTCTGCACGATATAAACTCCATGAGTTCTGGGAGTGTATGTGCTTTTGCTTTTGCTTGTGTTTCCTGGGCCTGGCACAGTGCCTGGCATATAGTAGGTACTCAATGAAGAAATTGACTCACTGAGCGTTTTTTAAGCATTTAAAGCCATCTTTCCCATCCTCCAAAAATTCATCTCAACCTCATGCCTACTTATCTCTCTCTCTTGTACTTACTCTCTGGCTTGCTGGCTGTTTCTTCCATCCTCCATCGTCTCCCCACACTAACCTCCTTAGAAGAGTTGTCTCATCCTCCTTTGTCCATTTACTCACCTCCTATTTATTCCTCACATCATTGGCTTTTATATGTCATCACTCCACTGAAACTGCTGTCACTAAGCCCACGAAGGAACCTCTTTCACTAACTGTTGCACGATGTACACTTCCATTCTCAGTATCTTATGAGACCTCTAAACATCACTGACATTGTTCAACTTCTTCCTTCTTGAAAATATAACTTTTCCCTTAGCTTTCACACTTCACACTATTCCGGGTTTCTTCCTGCCTTTTCAGTCTCTCTAGCTGCTGTTCCTCAGCCCATCTTTTATATGTTAATGAACCTACCCTCAACCCCTCTCTCTGCTCCTCTGAAAATTCACCCACTCCCATGGTTCAAATACTGATGACATCCAAATGCCTACTTTTAGCTCAGATCTGATTTCCATTCCATATCCACCTGCTTATTGGATATTTTTATGTACTTGGATATGAGACTGTAGATATATACCATAAACTTAACATGTCCAACACTTAACTCATTATCTTCTATCCTTGCAATTTGTTCTCCTTTGTGTGTTCCCCTTCATAGAGTGACTACTACCAAGGTGCCTAAGTGAGAATCCTGAGTGTCATCACGGCTCTCTTTCTCTGCCCTAGTGCTCTCATTTAATCACTAAGATCTGTTGATTCTATCTCTTGAATATTTCTGGAATCTGTCCACATCTCTTTAGCCCATAACAATAGTCTGGTCACTTCTCAACTGGATTACTGCAACCACCCCTGAATTGGTCTGTTACCAATATCTAATCTTAACCATTTTAATCTATTCTCCACACACCAGCCAGAATAGCCTTTCTAAAACATAAATCTGATCATTTCTGTCTCCTCTTTAAAAACCCACAATACTTCCCCGTCTGAGGATAAAATCCAAGTTGATTACCGTTGGATTACAGGCTTACATGGCTCTGTACCAGCTGTTTGGCTCCTGCTTACCTCTCTAAGTCTTCTATCTACTCCCCTCATTCCCTCAATCCTTGAACCCTATTTTCCAGTCATGAACTGTGCTTAAGTCTTGGACAGCTCCATCTTTTCTTACCTCTGGGCCTCTGCATATTCTCTGCATGGAACTTCCTTCCCCCTCCCTCCATATACTCCTTAATTCCTGCTAATCCTTCAGGTCTCATCTTAAATCTTACTTCCTCTGAGAAGTCTTCTTGCATAGTTCCTGGCACATAGCAGATACTCAATAAATGACCTTTCTTTCCTAATTCCCTTGTTTTAGTTTAATGTCAGATTTTGCAGTTTTAATATTGTTCAAGTTATTTTACTAATAAAATACAAACAAAATAGCCTATTTCCCTTTTTAAAACATTCTATTATGAAGATTTACCAATAGAATATTTTGAGTGATATGATGAACTTTTCTACTAATGAGGTTCATCATAACTGTGGCACTTGTAACACTGTTCCAAATAAAAATCAACTTAAAAAAAAAAAAAAAAGACTTGCTTCCCAGCTTTTGGAGAATAATTCTCAGGAAAGGTTGACATGGCCATAGAACTAACATATATATGTATAGTACTCTAAATTATGTTATAGATGTTTTACTCTTCTAATTCATCTCTTTATTTTTATCAGAGCAGCGCCCACTAAATGATGTTTAAAAGAGCCAAATTTTTAATATTTCATCATCTACACACATGGCACCTATTTGAAACATAAGGAGGCATAACATATTGCATTAAATCACATACAATGTCTAATACCTGGCAGTTTTTGACCAACAAGAATGGTAATTTCATCAATTCCACCTAACACAATATAAGTGAGTGATATTGAATAAAATTATGTAAAAAAAAATCAAGAAAAATTATAAAGGTTATATGTATATGCACTTGAATATATATAGGTATCACATTTATAAATTCTTATACTCTAAAGAAATACCAATTTTCTTAACAAGCTTAAGATGATCCCACAGCACAAAAGTTAATCTTTTTGAGTCACTGAGTTCCCTTTAAGAATCTAATAAAAGCTACATATTGTCTCACCAGGAAAAACAAAATGCTTAAACGCTTATATAAAGAAATTCAAATTTCTAGTGACTCAGAGTCCATGAAGCCAAGATCCAAGTTTAAGAAGCTCTGCAATAGCAAAATTTTAAACTATAAGCTAACAACTGAATAACGATATTCAACAAAAGTTGCCTTCCTGTGAAAGTGCAGGATATTCATATATTAAGTAACCACATTATTTTTCAAAGTAAAGTCTGATGGGTGAATGTATTTTCTCATTTTAGCCTGGCTGGATCATAGGAACAGAAGGGATATCAGAATGATTTAAAGTCATCTTAGTAAATTAGAAAAAAATAAACACCAAAAAATATTCCTGATATTTAACGTCACACGGGTTTCAGAAGAATAAAGTTATTTACCCAATCCAATGTGCTTTATTAATAAATCCTGTTAACCACACACAGAGGTAACAATTTATTTTTTACCTGTTAACAGCTGCCTTTATTTTAAAACCAGTCAGTTTACTGAAATAACTGGGTCACCTAGTTCCTTAAAGTTAGAGGAAAGTGATTCATTTTCAAGGATAATTAAATGAGAACATGTCCATTCCAAGACTATACGACCGTACACAAATCCTATAAAAATAATTAAAATCCAAAAAAAATGTATTACCTTTGACAGAAATTCTATTGTTAAACAGGCTGTGGATAAGAAATCATGATTTCCAACTTTTTTGCCTGTTCCATGCCTGTCGTCACCTTTGTCTGTGAATGCTTTAACATGCAGCCATGGTCTGTAAGTCCACGATTTCCTAACATTTCCAGTTCCCAGCACATGCTGCTGTAATGATGGCACGATGACTCACATCCTTACCACACTCCCACTTTCATTATTCAGTGTAACACCTCATCCTCCACAGCCTCTCACGGTTGCAGCATATCAGAATGGGGAAGGGGGAGGAGGGGCCGACAGCGGAACAGGCCTGAGTGCTTTTTCAAAACTGCAAGCTGCTGTGAAATCCATGTAGTGGGTTGTGACTAGCAGAGGGAAGGGTAGAAGTTTAAAATGGAATAGAATAAAATATAGTAGAAGAAAAACATCAGAGTGCATCATACATTGTAAGCGTAAGTATCTCTTCAGGTGTGTGTGTGTGTGTGTGTGTGTGTGTGCGTGTGCGTATGTGCGTGTGCGTATGTTTAAGGTCTTGATATAAAAGCTATTTCAAAATGTAGGTCTTGGGGCTTCCCTGGTGGCGCAGTGGTTAAGAATCTGCCTGCCAATGCGGAGGTCACGGGTTCGAGCCCTGGTCTGGGAAGATCCCACATGCCGTGGAGCAACTAAGCCCGTGAGCCACAACTACTGAGCCTGCGTGTGTAGAGCCTGTGCTCCACAACAAGAGAAGCCACGACAATGAGAAGCCCGCGCACCGCGATGAAGAGTAGCCCCCGCTCGCCGCAACTAGAGAAAGCCTGCGCACAAAAACGAGACCCAACACAGCCAAAAATAAATACATAAATAAATAAATTTATAAAAACAAAACAAAACAAAATGTAGGCCTTGGTTTAAAAACAATCTTAAATTTTCATGTTGGAGATCTACGTTCTAGTCCCAGCACGATCCCTGAATACTGTACAATTTATGTCTTCCTTCTTTCAGTTAAACCTCACATCAGCCTCATGATCATGCTATAAATTAAAATGGTGTCCCTTGGGTACTGTTTTAAGTATCTAAGAGAAAGGTACTCTCCTTAGATAATACAAAAAAACGAAACAAAACACAAAACAAAATATCAACCCTATTATTACCTAAAAAAAAAATTCCTATATATCTGTTCATGCCCAAATAAATCACTCTGGTTGCACATAGCACTTCCATCCCAGGAACAATCCATTCAGATCATATTTTGAACTTGTCTTCTAACATTTTATGTTTCAGTGTCTCTCAGCTCTCACGTTTCTGGCTTGACAATCGTTAGTTACCTCCATCCTCTGAGGAGCTTCATAAATTATATTGGGAAAAAATCTTTCCCTGTACATTTCATATTTTTAAATCACTTCCCTGGGTTTTTTGTTCTCAGTTATTTTCCCACAGTTCTAGATTTCCCTTGAAAATATTTACCTATACCTCTTAACTCTCTACTCTTTTATTCTTAGAAATGTGTGCTGTCTTTTAATGGATCCCTACAGCACTGCCCCAAGTTATAGTACTTCTTTCTGACAGCTCTGGAACAATCAGCTGGCTGAAGCCTACCTTTCAAACCTACTACCCACAAAATTCAATCAAAGGCACCATGACCACTGTGTTTTCAACGTCTACAGACAAATGTGGCTTATGCTTAGTCATCTGGCTTAGCCAAATAAAACAATCAGTCATAAAGCCTTTAAAAGTTTGCATTTCAGGATGAAGACTTCAGAGGTCTATCTTTCTTAATACCTTTGGAAAATGATCTCTTTGAATATAGAGTTCATTTGGAAGACAATGTAATCTTTTTCTCCTCAAGTTATTTACGTTCAGCATTGAGTTGTACTTTTGAAACATTTAGAATTTAGTTTAAAATAACTTAAAATTCAAAAAAAATCTTACACCAGAAAAGTGTTACAGTGGGTATTGTGCTTAAGTGAAGTCTGTGTCAAAATACATTTTAAGAAATGAGCTTAATAAATCAATGGCTACTCTATCTTCTAATTGCTCAATCCCAAATCTGTGGAATCATTTTGACTCCTCTTTTCCTTTCACACCCATGTTTAATACATCATGAAATCCCGTTGGTTCTCTTTCAAAATATACCCAGGTTCCAACCACCTCCATCTCTAATCCATCTCTATCCCTACTATTATCACCCTGATCAATATATCATCATTTCTCAACAGGATTACTGCAAACCCCCTATCTGATCTCCCTCCTTCTACTCTTACCTTCCTATCGTCTGTTCTCAACACAGTAGGCACTGTAATCCTCTAAAACCTCAGACAGATCTTATCACTCTTCTACTCAAAACCTTGTAAGGGCTCTTCACTTCACTCCAAGCAAAGCCTAAACCCTTATAGTGGCCTACATTTTTAGGCTCCTTGTGAGCTCTCTAACTTCCTCTCCTATTGCCCTCATTTTCATTCACTTCATTCCAGCTACACTGGTCTTCTTGCTGTTCCTCAAACTCACATGGCATGAGCCAGCCCCAGGGCCTTTGAACTAGCTGTTGCCTCTGCTGAATTGTTCTTCCCCTAGACATCTCCATGACTAATTCATCTCCTTCACCTTCAGTGAGGTCTACTCTGACTACCTAACAACAACTACAACTTTCCTTCTCCCCATCAATCCAATCTTGCTTATTTTGCCCTACTTTTTCTTTTTTCATAGCTATTTATCACCTTCTAACATATTAAATATATTCTTTAGTATGTTAATTGTTTACTGTCTCTTTCCTTCGGCAAGAATGTAAAGCCCGTAAGACCTGGGATCTTTGTTTTTTCAGAAAGCAAATTTACATTTTTGTCATGGTTAGGTAAGAAGATTCCCTAGTATATTCCAAAGGTACAAGAATTTACATCAGTAAATTGGTTCCAATTTTTTTTTTTTTAATGTGCTATCTCACCTTGATACCCCAATTCTCTAGATAGAGATTTCTATTTTAACTTATTTATAAAATTTGTTTATTTTCATCAGACATCTGATAAGGAGCAATGTATCCACAAACATTTGTCAGGTGTGGGATGGAAATGGGTAGATCAAGACAGAGCTTTCCAAGTCCCTTAGAGAAAGGAAAGCACGGCCTAAGCAGGCTTTTCTTGCTTGGTCCTAAATAATCTTAAAACAGATGGCAAAAGCTAAATACTAAGTCTGCTGCTATGGAAACCACTATCACAGCAACCCATTCTAGAGCCCCACCTATGAGATAAATGTTTGTCTTCCTCTTGTTACAACCTGAACCTGCTAACGTTCACTCTAAGTCCTACTAGAAGGTACAGCCACTATAGATACATATCAGCTTGACAAAAAAGTCTGAGAGAAACTAGGTCATACACCACATCACCTTAAACATAGTCAAAATCCAGCAACATACTGAGAAAGAGTTTTATATAATTTGCCATGTTATTCTGCATTCAAGTTCCACCTTTGTTATCTATAAATTCATATATCTTACCTTAATATTGCAAGCCTGCTCCATTAACCTTCTTGCATTTTCCTCTGCCCTGTATCTCTTTGGAAGCTGGACTCTGAAGAACTTTAAAGCACCTTCAAAATCAGCCTGCAGAAGATCTTCCTTTGAGGTCTAAAAAATAATCACCAAGAATCATCAATTACATTTTAACCTACGTTCAGAACGAATACATTGAAAAAGGAATTTCTATTTTCCTGAATGTACTTTTATAGCCAAGATCTAGGTGAGCTCCAAAAATTTTTAGGAAGAGATTTCTAACCTCTTTACTATAAGCTGAAATAAGTCACCATAAATCCTAGACGTGACAAAAGAATTAACAGGCTAACATATTTAATTTATATTACCTGAAGATTTGAATAGTGGATCCTGGCAAAGCTAACCATGTTATGGCTCTAAAAAAAGAAAAATGCCAGAAAAGGAAAAAATTTGAACTCTGGGACTAATCTGTGATTTTAGCTTGGTAGGCATTTTAAGGATATTTTACAAAGCTGGCTGAAGACATAGACAATGCAATCAAAGCACAGCAGAATTATATAATAAACACCTAATGAAAGGATGACTTTTCAACTAGTGACAGTAGCAGTTCAAGTGAAGAAAATAAGAAATTGTACCCATATCTTAAAGACTGCTATAAAAAAGTAAATGAAGCAAACCACTTAACTACTGAACTTCTTATGAAAACTACTGCTTGCCAGATTTACTTAAGAAATAACCACCACTTATAAATATATGTATGCACAGAAAAAAGACTGAAAGGAAATAAAGGAAAATGTTTCTCTGGATAGTGGGATTATAATTTTTTTTTCTTCTTTATAGTTTGCTGTTTTTTCTGCAGTAAAGATTTTGTAATAAGAAAGGCAATAAATATTTTAATAAACAACTATAAGTAATCGCTGGCAAACACTGAGACACAAATTAAGAGATTGAGAAAGACTGGGTACACAGAAGTAGGCCAAGCCAAAAAGAAATAAGGTGTTTTAAGAGTCAGCACTTAATTGTCAAAAACTGCAGGAATAAAACAAAAACAAACAAACAGACAAAAACAAAACATGGTGGCTAGAAATCACAGAACTACATGCTTGTTCAAAATATTACTTTATTTACATTCAGATTAAAAACTGATTAACCTTAAAGACTGCATTGAAAGAGTATAAGGAAGTCAGAGGACTTCTGCTCCTAATGAGTTGTTGTCATCACCACCAGCCTGGTCTAAGCCATTGTCACCTCTCAGCTGAACCACTGCAGTAACTCCCCAGCTGGTCTCCCTCTTTCTGCTCTTGCTCCCCACAATCTACTCTCCTTACAGCAGCTAGATGGTACTTTTTCAGATCATGTTGCTCTTCTGTGTAAAGCTCTCCAGTGGTTCCTACTGTGCTCAGAATAAAACCCAAAATCTTTACCATTGCCCACAAGACCCTTCAGGATCTGGGGCCCTTGCCTTCCCCTCCAACCTCATGTTGAATCACATCTCCCTCCTTGCTCTCAAACTCCAAGCACACTGGCCTTCTTTCTGTTTTCTTGTACACACCAAGTTCATTCCCAACTGAAGGCTACTGCCTGTTCTCTCTGCCTGGAATATTCTTCCCCCAGATCTTCATAATGATAACAACTTTTTGTGATCTAGATTTTAACACAAATATAAGATCTGAGTTAGGCCTTTTCTGAGCACTTAAATTCTTCCTCCCAGCCCACCAAGTCATTTTCCATCCAGTCATTTTCCAGTTTTACATCTGTTTTCATCCTAAGGAAAGGGGATTTGTCTGTCTTGTTCTTTGCTGTATCCACAGTGATAAGACTACTGCCTAGAGTACAGGAGGTACTCAACTAAAATTTACTGAATAAGTGAATGAATTCTACTTTCGCCTCTCTTTCACTATACATATATAATTTTTTCTCCCCTTCTCTCCTCCCCTTTAAACAGAAACATGTAAAATAGAATAATATATTAATTCACACAGCAGGCATTTTCACAGGGAAGTAGGTTGGCCCAAGTTTAGATTCACAAACTAGTAATCGGAAGACAGAGCCAGGCTAATAGTGCCAGGGAAAAAAACAAGCTTCAGTACATCTCAGATTTATTTCCTCCCTCACAGATACTGAGAGATGGTGGCAATAAGCAGTGGAGAGAATATTTAGCATGATAAAGTGCTATCATCTCACCTTAACTTAGTTGGAAAAGGCAGTTACTGGAAACAACTTCAGCCCCAAAGAGGGTCTCTTCAACTAAAATATCAACTGCTGAATTATTGAGAAAGCATCCACCTACCAGTTATGCCAGACATACTACATCCTTTTCCACCTGTAATACGGGTTCTGATGATTATCTCTTTGGCAATTATTGGGAAAGTTCAACACAGGCTGCTTATAGAGTTTGTAGCGAAACAGGATTAGTAGCTTTCTTCATTACTCAAAAACCTTCTAAGGGCACCTCTTCTATTGTCAGTGCAACTAACCTCTAGTTACCTGCAAACAGATGCCCAAAAATGGTGGGGAGCAGTCTATTGCCTGCAGGCAGCAGCATGGTTACCTAATTTTCTAATACTGCCCAAGGCCTAATTTCAAGTCCAGCCTCTGAGTTCATACCAAAGCAGAAAGGTTAGGATTAAAGATGAGAAGTCAAATATCCTGTGACATTTGCTCTCTAGTCAGGCAGGGATGGCCAGGCACACGGAGATGCTGTTTGGAGGAGGCTGTAGTCTCAGGGGAGGTACAGCAAGGAGCTCCCTACCCAGGTGGGGAGAAGCCCAACTCAGCCCAGTTGGCTGAAGCCCAACTCAGGTTAAGTCTCTGGAAACCAGAATTCAGAGTGCCCTGTGACCGCCATTTCCAAGACACCGCTGGTGTTAGTGAAGCTCCAGATTGCGTGACTGGCCTAACTCAAGCCCCTGAAGAGAGGAGCTCTGATAATCATGAGGCAAGTGTAGAAAATGCATCTTATTTAATCCTCTAATTTTAGCCTCTAGGAAGTACTTGTCAATTAAAGGTTCTCAAGCAAGGTTGCAAAGCATGGAATAGTCATTTTAATTCCAACTCTGGCTAACTCATGGTGCTGCATAATTCTCCACTGTTCTCCTACTTTAAAAGTGGGACTGGGCTTCCCTGGTGGCGCAGTGGTTGAGAATCTGCCTGCCAATGCAGGGGACACGGGTTCGAGCCCTGGTCTGGGAAGATCCCACATGCCACGGAGCAACTAGTCCCGTGAGCCACAGCTACTGAGCCTGCGCGTCTGGAGCGTGTGCTCCGCAACGGGAGAGGCCGCGATAGTGAGAGGCCCGCGCACTGCGATGAAGAGTGGCCCCCACTTGCCGCAACTAGAGAAAGCCCTCGCACAGAAACGAAGACCCAACACAGCCAAAAATAAATAAATTAATTAAAAAAAAAAAAAAAGTGGGACTATCTTCAACCTCGAGTATTTGAGAATGAAATAAGTTAAGGCATATGAGTATATTTTGTGAACCCCAAAGCAAATATAAGGGACAACATTTTGGAAAGTTGTCTCTGTTGCTCAAATATGCTCAGATACTGAAATTTTAGTATAACATTTTGTTACATTGCTTATAGTCCTTTTTTCCTAACCTTACAGATACATCTCATATATATTTAACAAAATTTGAGTCACTTTGTACCTATTATTTTGTTAAATATATACACCTCATAAATGTCAAGCATTGATGTAATAATATTAGTCCAAAATACAGGTAGTGGTGCTTTCTATGAAACTAAAACATGGCTTCAATCACACATACTAATTATTAATGAGCTGACTATGGAAATATTAACTTAATTAATGGTTATAATTGAGTTTATAATTGCATGACTGCTAACCCTCTACTCCAACAAAGAAGAGAAGTTTAACACATGATCTTGTGATAAGACCCAAGCTTTAAAAATACACCCCTAATAGGCAGACTAACATTTCAAAAACCAAACCAAGTACCCGAAAGAGGTTGGGCTGGCTTCTGGATAACATTATCCATCTGTACTCACTACACAGAACCCCATCAGGCTAGAATAATTGATTTAAATTGGAAAGGCTGTTCTTCAACTGGGAAATTCTTTGAGTTTTTCCATATTACCTTCAGAACAATAGTGAAGGAATAGTAAAATAATGAAAATGCAATTACTTTCCTAACATTATTTGTTAAGTAATGTCAGCCAGAAGATAATATAGACAAGAATTAGGGAATTTGAATAAGCAAAGGCATGTTTTCTTCTCTTGTACAATAAGGAAAGAACTCTACCAGCTTTTAAATAAGAACTAATAAATGATAACTGTTGAAAATCAGTGGCTCTACTAATACTCATCTTCTGCTCTCCAAACTTTCTGTCAAATCCTTTTAAGTGATGATAGGAAACATGTTTACCAATTACACCTTCAAAGGTAACATTACTTCTTCCTCATTTCTATGAATAGAGCTATATAAAAAGATTACCTGGATAATTAAAAAACATTTAAACAAGTCCTACTTCTACTTCCTTTCAAGTAGGTAGAAATAAATATCCAGAGGGAAAGGTAAGTAGGATGTTAATGTAAGAATCCTTCCCACTCACCCCAGTAAAATGAATTAAGCACATTGCCAGGCACACAATGGACACCAACATATATCTGTTCCATGAATTTATAAAGGATCTACTTCAAGCATACTCACTATTAATAAGTCAAAAATTTATAAGATGCAAATTAGAAAGGAGATGTAGGACTTACTTTGATATAAAAATTGATTTTTATATTTGGGGGGCATCAGAAGTATGCATGGCAACTTTTATACTTGAGTCTTTAACTTCTTTTAAGAGTTATCATCTCTCTTCAGTGAGTAATCCTTGCAGCAGTCAACAACAGAGGTAAAAATGGGAGAGAAACTTTCTCCTCTGCTCTTTTATTCCCTCCTTAAAATTAATGTTTTAAGGAAGTCCACAAATTAAAAAAACAAACAAAACTAGGATGCAGTTTGACAGCATAAGAAATATGATCAAAATTAAACTTTAAATGGTTACTGGAGGGACAGCTGGAGCATTTGGCTATAGATATATGTCAACCCTCTTCAGCCTGAGAGTCCTTTGGATTCACTGTGCACAGTGCCCAGAGTATCAGATTGAAACTACAGCCAGCACCTGATATCAACATATAATGATCTGATAATAACTTCCCACGTCATATAAAAGCAAAAAGAAAAAATCTAGGCGGATAGGGAAGATTTTGAACCTGAGTAAAAGTTTTTCCTCTTTCTCCAAATTTCACACACTTACAGAGGAGTATGAACTCTGGCTATGTGCCCCTGCTAATACCATTTGGAGTGTGTTTTTCCCACTGAAAAATTCAGTGCAAGAGTATCACATTTTAAAGTGATTTTTTTTTTTTAAAAAAAGAAGGCAGGGTGGGTGGAAATGAACAGTTCTAACATTTGAGTGTTAGCTCCAGATGCTTCTATTCGAAACCTCTCATTTTCTTGGATGACAAATCTTTCTTTAAGGGCCTCTGATAAGCAGCAAAATCTAGGTTTGATTATTTTAGGGGATTATTTGAAGAAAAAAAAATCTAGGCATGTTTCTCTTTCTCACCTTCGCTATATTCACCACAAATGGCTTTTCTTCCTTTAGTTATAGTGTCTAACAGGATTTCCATTCCGTTGAGAAATGTTTCTGGAGGTCTGAGAATCATTTGGAAGCACAGGCTTTAGAAGAGGACATTACTTAGCTGGTATCTAGGATACGTATATCCCTTGCTTTAGTATTTTAATTTCACCAAAGAAACGTGTGTTTGGTGAGTCTGCACACAGAATTTATGCCTTGTGGTAATATCTAAAATGGAGTACTTGTACTTGATTTATTAAAGGAAAATTATTCTTTACTAGGTGTACCTTTGAAAGACAATAAGCAAAAATTCCAAATGTGCTTGGTGTTCTCATAGCTTGATGGTCTCTCTCTGAATCAGGGAACAATAAATAAGGCTCAAAGTCCAAATCTACAACACTGTCTTGGTAAATCTTCATTTATTTGATCAGTTTCATTAAGAAAATTAACTTGTCTTATATGAAGAAAACTACTGGGATCTTAAAAGTAAAATAAGGGATTTGTATGTGTTTAACCCACACACACATTCATATTTAAAACATGATTAAAAACCTAAACTTCAGTGCTTGCCCTCTTGACTGGTAATGGAAAGACTGCAACATTGCATGTGGCAGGATTCCTCTTAGGATTACCCTGTGCAGATTAGCCACTGATCCCACATCATTAGCCAGTCCAATAACACAAGGCTGAACAACTGTACTTCCCTCTGGTACACATGCTAAACTTTGAGCAATAACTCATTGGATAGCTGATCCCAATTCATAGCCATATTGCTAATTAAAGGGCATGTGATTTCTCAGCATGTAGAGTACCCTAGTTCTATCAACGATCTTTTAGGTACAACATTGTATAACAAAGTCAGGGCCATTTCCAAATGGCCCTATACACAACGCAGCACACACTTTTCACATATAATGCAAATGGCACTATTACCTGTAATGTTAGAGCCCAAAACAACCTGAGGGCTGTGCCAACACCTCAGGTACCTAATTGAGCAACCAAGCCGACTTTGTACAGTTGCAACATATAGATATCTATGACCTCCCACAGATCTGAAGCTTGTGAAGCTTATGGGTTTTGTTGTTGACAATCGTTTTACGCTAGAGTCATCCGGATTTTGATGCAGATTTTAGTATGAGAGATATTCTTAGTTATCAATTTTATGTTTTCCTTCAAAACACTGAAAATGTAAATGCCAAAGATAGGCAGCGCCGGATCACTGTACAGTTATCAGTGGAAGCCCGTGAGACACAAAGTTAAGCAGTCTTTAAGAATATGGAAGTGTATTAGACCAAAAACTGATTCCTCAAAGAGAGGCAGAGAATTGGTTGAAATATATTTTAGCACTACTTAGTGTCAAAGCTCCTGAAAAAGAATGCTTTTTATTTCACTGTTAAAAAACAAAAACAAAAACAAAAAACTCCTTTCTAATAGAATCATGAATCTTCAGTTTTCTCCTTTATTAAGAAAAAAATGTGACGATTCAGGGGAACAAAATTCAAGTGAGCACTGATGACCTCACCTAGGCATTAAAACATATACATTGAGCTCTTCTTTCTTAAATGACAAAGGAACCATATTTCTCAAAATATACCACCCCCTTCTCTATAATTGTATGCTGGTCACTGCATCTAACTTCACCTTGCAATGATAAACAGACTTTCTTCTGGGTGAGAAATCCCTTATGTGCACAGCTACCTAACATGTCTGTTATGATGATACAGGAGAGATTATATTTACATGCAAATAGATACATGAAGACTTAATTAATAATTGTAAACATAAGCATAAACAGAGATGAACTATACTAGAGGGAGATATGTGAGAGAAAAGAGTTAAATTCAGTCAAGTCAATATTGTACTTTTGAAAAAGACTCAAATATGAGAGAACCAAATGAGGGAACAGTCTAGAATGGTATTAAACTCCATTGTATAAAATAAACAAAGCAAAATTATTCTTGCCCAATTACCAAATAATGGTATAGGACTACCATAGACCAATTACATTATAGAACAGTTGCTAGGTATAGTTCTCAAACCACTAAAAAGAAACACTGCACCAGTGATTGTGGGTATTCAATTTTAACCCTTGGTAGGAAGTGCAGAAGGGTGATTTTTCTCTTGTTCAGGAAATCAAAAAACAAGCAAGGCAGACTTCCCAGACTCAGCACAGACCCAACAGCTTTAAGCTGTTTCATAGATACACAGTCCGAACATTCCAAGAGAGAAATCTGTAATTTCCTAACCAATGATTTTTAAGGGGCAAAATTCCCTATTAACACAACCAAATTGGCCATCAAATGGAGAGGTTAGAAAGCAAAGCAGGCATAGTCTAGATAAGTCGCAATAATGTCTGGTGTAAAATTTAACCCCTTGGAGACAGAAATAGCAGAATGCCTCCATCAAGCACTTGGGTATTCTGCTTTATTGCTGAGCCTGGCCAGCCATAAGACCTTTTTTTTTTTTTTTTTTTTTTTTTTTTTTGCTGCCACAGAGATAATGCCACTAACGTGGGTTCGGAGAGCAGAGCCATATCTCCTCTAGCCAATTAAGGAGTGGCACGGACCAGGCTCGGACAGAGCCCCATGCCTGTGGCCACTCAGCACTTCCTTCTCGGTAGAGTGGGGAGAAGGGGAAGGAGACAGGAGACCGCAAGCCTCTCCCAGGGATACAGGGAATTCTCACAGAGGGTGGCAGATTCTTTACAAATGAAGTTCAATGAAAAACAGTCTCACCGCCAGAAGCCGAGGCACAAACAGACGATGCCCCATCCCCAGAAGTTCCAGCACTCGACACGCATACTCATTCACCAGCTTGTTCCTCTCGTCGTGCATGTCCTGGGACTTTTTGACAGGAGCTGTGAGCTTAGCAGCTGGGGCTGGGCAGGGCACCCCTTCTTCCATGAGCAGTAAGTAGGTATCCAGAATGAGAAAGCTGGATCTCTTATCCAAAATTTTGAGAACTGCGGTGGGAGGGGAGCCAGGCTTAGGTCTCCCCAGGAGCACGCACAAGCCAGTCTGTGGTGGGAATTGCCAGCTAACGTCTCCACAAGAAAAACATTTTGGCTAAATTATCTACTGTGCAAGAGCCCCAAAGTAGACTGGAAATGAAATCAAATGCTGATCTAAATAAAAAAAACAGCAAAAGCAAGCGAATGCAAGAAAATGGCCAAGAGTGATGCAGGAGAGTTCACATACATGTGTAAAAATGGACAAGCTGCTTAGAAGGGTCTAGCATGTGAGTGTGTGTGTGTGTCTGCGCTGTGTGTATGTGAGAGAGTGAGTGTGTGTGTGTGCGTGAGCAAAGAGCAGGAGCAGGAGCCAGGAAGCCAGGGCAGTTGTGAAGCTGCAAGGAGAAAAGGATGAGCTCATTGCAATCCTTGATTCGTGACAAGCAGCTCTGCTGTTGCTGCCTCTGCTGCTGCTGCCTCTCGCTGTGAATCAGTAATGAAGGGGTAGGGAAGGAAGGGGAGGGAAGAGGAGGTAGGTGAATGAGCACGCAGAGTCTGTCTCGGGGGAGAATGCTGTAATAGGAAGCCAATGGCGAGCCTTGGACAGATGCGCTTCCCCTCCCAGTCCACCTTCAATCAGTGTTAGGCTGACAGTTTAGGCTGTTGAATCTTAAACCCACAGACAGATGAACTCGCTTCTCCTAACATGTGATGCTCACAGAAAAATCAGACAGCCTGCCAGCTAAAAGGCTGACCTTTATTCACTCTTGCTTTCTAATAATGGTAACAGATACAAGTCTGATTTTTTTACTGCATATTTAAAGTGGGATGCTCCAATCCTTGTTAGATTACTGAAATCTCTAACAGAACAGAGGCTTAGGGGAAAATGATAGAGTATGGACAGAAGAGCAAGGACGAAACATCCAAGAAACGACATGCCCTCAAGTTGAAGTGTTTAGGCAATAATGACTTTTTGCAATGCTAGGATATGCAGAAGTATTTCAGCATTCTGGGAAGGCTAGCTGCAATTAAAAGGAAGATTATTTTTAATGTATTTTTATTTTTTATTGTGGTATAGTTGATGTACAGTATTATGTAAGTTTCAGGTGTACAACATAGCAAAAATGAAGACTTTTATAAATACACAATATGATAAAGCATAAAAACCTCCAACATAATAATAAGATTATACCTTTAAGGAACTATTAAAGTTGAGATTCTCAAAGCAAAAATAACTTTCCTAACCTAAAGACTTTGATAAACACTCAGTTAATAGTTCAAAACATTGTTTTGATGCATTCTGGTCTAATCCTTCCCTTGTAATAGTATAACTTAGAGTTATTCATAGTTTAAAATTTTACAATCTTACTATTAAAGTTTTATATTGATTTCCTTGATGTGAATCATCAGTTTTAGCCAAATCAAGGCAGAAGGACAAGATCCCCTTTAAGGGTAGTTTCTTAACTTTATCCTAACAATTAACTACTATATATTCAGAATCTTGGAGCTACTGTTCTGTAGTTGGTCTCATATGAATACCAGAGCAGTCTCTCCATGCAAGCTGTAGCATGGTGCAAAGACTAATGGGGCTAAGAGAGCTGGAGAAAGTTCCTTCTGAGTCTTAGTTTCCTATTTTGATAAATAAGTTACAGATCTCTGCAAGTAAGAAAATAGAAACATATTTATCAGCATACCTCTGTGATCTTGGTTACAGAAATACATTAATTACAGAATTGGGGATAAAGGGAAATATTGCCTTCCTTAAGAGAATATTGTTTGGTTTATTTTTCCAAAACCTCAGGTAAACAAAACTTTTTTTGGTTAAACATTTAAACTATTAATTAACAAAATATCTTAAATAAGATATTTATATTTTGCTGTCAGGCCTTCTATTTCTTCCAAAAATGATTTCTTAAAAACCTATACAAAGTAAAGATTTTAATGTAAAATGATAAAAGCCATTAGAATATGATATGTATATATATATGTGTGTGTGTGTGTATATATATATATATATATATATAAATATAAATTTCAGATCCCTAAGATTTTGGAGGAAATGTCTTATGGGCTACCCAGGGTGGGAGTTGGTTTAGCCAGAAGGGGGAAGAGGGAAGAGGTTCTGGGTCTCTCATTACTTGCGTCCCCTGCCCTCCCCCCACCAGCAACAACAGCTCCATTTTCATCTTATTTACATAGTGAAGTTCTGCATGAGATTTTGTTTGAAAAGACTGTGCTACTGCTGTGTAAGTGTGAAAAGCACTGCCACAGAAGCTTTACATTGAAGAGCAAGGGGACATTTTGACTTGCAAAAGAAGAAAAAATTCAGTGACTCCTTAGCTTATAGGATTTTTTATGATTGATTTTTTTTAAAAAGATAGGGTAGATGTTTCCATCCATCTGACTTGGTTTCAAAGACCACTGGCAGAAGCATTTTTTTTTTTTTTTTTTTTTACTTATATAAACCAGAAACAAAAAATTTATTGCCCAAAAGGAATTAAATTAAAAAATTAATCAAAAGACTTTGGAACTGTATGGTTTGGCTCTGATGCTCACAAAAGAAGTTAAAACTATATGCACTAAATATTAAATGTAATAATTAAAATATGATAGTTTAATGAGCAAACCAAGTTACACTTAAAAGATTTAGGTACATTTAACAAAATGCTGTGTAAAAGGCACTACAAACAAGTGGTCATGTGTTTCAGTTTTCCCAATCTCTCCATCATCCTTCCCCTCAAATACGTATTATCCTTGAGGAGGTAAAAGGTACAGGTTAAGCTTCCGGCTTTGAGTGGGCCCCGCTGGGATGGAAGAAGTCGTTTTCGGCAGCAGGGTCCAGGGCACACCTACCCCAGTGAGGCTGAGGAACTGTCACACCAGGGGCCTACAGAAGGCACTGGGGATTAGAGGAGTGGGGAGCCTGAGGAAGAACAGGAAGAAATGGGGGCAGGTCCAGCTAGCTGCTCCTACCAGCCCCTGAACCAAGACCCCGAACCAGAAGGGGCAGAGCTGGCACCAGTGGGGAGTGCAGAAGATGGAGCTGCTGACGTCCAGGGTTGGAACGAGGCCCTAGGGCTTCATTCCCCGGACAGGCCAGTAGAGAGCGAGGATGAAGATGAGGAGGGAGCTACAGCACTGAGCAACCACAGCTCTACAGCCATGGACCCAGAACATGCAGAGTTGGTGACAAGGGCGAAGGAGGTGATATCAAATGCCCAGTGGGAAGATGTGGTACAGAAGGCCCTCCAAGCCTGGCAGGTGTCCCCTGCCTCCCACTGACCGCACTGAGAGCTGCCTCATCTCCCTGCATTCCAGGGCTGAACATATCCCAGGTTGTAATGTTCATCCCCGTGCTCCCATCCCCCTTTCCACATCAAGGTAAACCAGACTTCTTCTCAGAGACTTATTAATTCAGTTCTATACACATGGGGAAATCAGCCCAAGCCCAACCCACCTTAGCATGTATCACTCTATGGAGAATAAAAGCACCATACATACATAGCCCCCTTCCAAAAAAAAAAAAAGAAAAAAGAAAGAAAGCATCATCCTTGCTTTCAAAGTTTCCATAATTTTCCAGGTTGTTTTCAGGTTGCCCCTTGAGAATAGGTTGTTGATCAATATCAGGTAAAATAACTCTTCTAGAGTATCACTTGGCAAAAAGAAAGAATGTATTCTAGCGATTTTTGAAGCCCTACAAGAGTGAGTAATCTCAGTGAGCATTTTCCCTTATGCATCCCCAACTCCCCAAGTAATTTATTTATTGCTGATGAGATTCAGCAATAAATACAGTGTACTTATAACTCAAAGATAAATTTTTGAGTTATAAAGTAGTCCAAAAATGAAACTAATGATAGAAAAGAAACTCTTCTAAATTAACCAGTTAATAATACATGATTTCTCATATTTCCTTACACTATCATAAAGGAGATTTTTTAAAAAATCTCTATAAAGGAAGTTCAACAGCAAATTGAAGATAATATGGGAAATTTGGATGAATGATCCAATGAGGCAGAGTGAGAGAAAGGTAAAGAGGGCCAGGCAGTGGTCCCAAAGCCATGGTCTGAAGAAGAGCAGCCTCACTCTGGAGTGATAGAAGCAGGTGGATGGTGGTGCAGTCCTAATTAGAGCCCTGAGCTTGAGTGCTCTACCTGAGCCACTCCACTCACTGATTGTGGACATGTGCAGGACATAAATAGATTTCCATTGTAAAATGAAAAGATACTTGACTTAACTTATGGAACTGTAATTAAGAACAGTAAGTGCACAGTAACACACGAAGTAGTTACTTCAAGGGTTACAAAGGTGAAAAAGGAAAACACTTTCCAATCTGTAGGAGCTTAAAATCCGGGAGGCATTCAAACACAAAGATAAAGCAGGATGTGGACACCGTAAAAGGAGGAACACACTGTGTGTTATGATCTAGTCATGTCTTTGTTGTCCACAGTGGATACAGACAAAAGTGGGTTTAGACTAGTGGGACTGTCCTGGACCCAAATGTAAGAGTAATGAGAATTAAACATATCTCTAAGAGCAAAGCAGGGCATTGTTTATTACATCATCTTTTAGTCACATTTACTGGCTGAAAGACATGGGTAAGTTACTACTCTCTGGGACTCTGTAAAAAGGCAGTATCACCTACCTAGTCAAGTTGCTCTGAAAATTTAATAAGTTAATGTATGTAAAGGAATATTTCATAGTGCCTAGCACAGGGTGGGTACCAGATAACCAGTAATTTCCTTCATTCTTTCTAGGAAGTCAGGAGAAGAGGAGAGCAAGTGTAAAAGCATTTTGTTCATCTGGGTTAGGGTTTAGAAAGACAAAAGACTCTGGATGTATTAACATTAGAAAAAGAGTTAGCCAATATATACAATGGAATATTACTCAGCCATAAAAAGAAACGAAATTGAGTTTTTGTAGTGAGGTGGATGGACCTAGAGTCTGTCATACAGAGTGAAGTAAGTCAGAAAGAGAAAAACAAACACCATATGCTAACACATATATATGGAATCTTAAAAAAAAAATGGTTCTAAAGAACCTAGGGGCAGGACAGGAATAAAGACGCAGACGTAGAGAATGGACTTGAGGACACAGGGAGGGGGAAGGGTAAGCTGGGACAAAGTGAGAGAGTGGCATGGACATATATACACTACCAAACGTAAAATAGATGGCTAGTGGGAAGCAGCCGCATAGCACAGGGAGATCAGCTAGGTGCTTTGTGACCACCTAAAGGGGTGGGGTAGGGAGGGTGGGAGGGAGACACAAGAGGGAGGAGATATGGATATATATGTATATGTATAGCTGACTCACTTTGTTATACAGCAGAAACTAACACATCATTGTAAAGCAATTATACTCCAATAAAGATGTTAAAGAAAAAGAAAAAGAGTTAGCCAAACACTGGAAAAGACACTCCTGTAAGACCAACTGCCTCTTCAGTTCACCTTTAAGATTTAGACAGCTAATAATAAGTAGCAAAGGATCCATGTTCTTCTGAACTAGGAGAGGTAAAACGGCAAAAACTCAATTCTCTACCTATTTCTTTTTTGTCTTCTGACTACTTTTTAAAAGATGAGCCCTTAATAATTTGGCAAGTTCCTAAGATCTAACAAACAGGTTAAATAAAGGTGACACAGTGAGTAGTCTGGTATTTTGGTATTGTAGAATCCCAGGCAACTCACACTCTGCCATTCAAGTCTTGGTTCTTCTCAGCACTGTGTTATATGCTTCTGGAGGTAGAAAGGTACATCAGATGCTTCTTCTAACTTTATGCATTATTCAAGCTACTTGAAGAAAAGGCTAAAATGAAATGTCAATGAGACTGAGCATACAAGTTATATCACAGGGAGATGAGTCTCATCATCTAATAGCTGGAACTCAACACATTGAGGAATTAGAGTTCAAAATAAAAAAGTACATAATTAACTGACACCGTGGTGGGTACTTCAGATAACCAGACTGTTGGAACTCAAAAAGAAAAAAGATTCCTATAAAATATTATAGACTTACTAATTTTCTAGGAATGTTCTGACCTCTTGTGACACTTCAAGCATAACTATTTTAAAGGAGTTTTTTGTTTTGTTTCTGTTTTTCCATAGAAGAGAGAACTTTCCCCCACCAAAAGCAATTTAATAACATTCTGAATAGTCATGGTCGTATCACTATTACCTTATTACCTACTCTTGTGATCAGATTTAAGAACAATGCCTTTATTAATGCAAGAACTTCTTCTACAGTCTCTTCGAGAGTTAGTCATTTTGCCTCTGCTTCCTTATCTTCATTGACAATTAGCTGAAAAGGCTGCCTATTTTTACTACTGGACATTTATATTTGTTTAAAAAGGACTACTTATGGTAAGCTAGAAATCTGAAGCTTCCAGTCACTCAGTTGAGGCATGTATTTTATAACAACACAGAATGAGTCGACTTTTTTCCATGTGATGTTAGTTAAAATATCTGAACACAGTTTCCTTTTCTTGAAGCTAATTATCCCTGCTGCTAACTAGGCCTCCTATGAGCTGGTTTCTGCACCATTCTAGACTGTCCTACTTCCTGCCCCAAGGAGACACTTTTTTTAGACAGTGTCTCTCAATAAAGTATCAACATTACCATCACTGACATACTCGATACTCTAGATATGATAACAGAATCATGAAATAATGCAACGTTGTTAGACCCTAGAAACATCAAAGTCTAACATGTTCGTCCTATTGATGAAAAGAGTCAGGCGGCAGATACGTGACTTGCTCACAATCATAAAACTTGTCTGAGGTAGAGCCAGGAAGCCAAGATCCCAGAGCCCCGCTACACAGCAGAGAACCTAGCATTTCCAGCTCTGTAACTTGCTCTCTTTCAATTAATGTAGCCCATTAAAAAAAACTATCTCATTAGGAAGACTGTGCTCCACCATTTTACTCCACATGGAATTGGTCCGGAGCCTGTGCCTGCCATCTGGTATGAAAGAACCTAAGATTCTTAGATCTGAGTTGAGAGGAGGCTTCCAAAAGCCTGCCTTGAGAATAGTCACTTCTAAACACACACCTGTGATAATAAAGCACATCTGCCTTCATAATTTTTAACTAAGAAGCACTCTCTCTTTTTTTTTTTTAAATTAATTTATTAATTTATTTATTTTTGGCTGTGTTGGGTCTTTGTTGCTGCGCGCGGGCTTTTCTCTAGTTGCTGCGAGCGGGGGCTGCTCTTCGTTCGGGTGCGTGGGTTTCTCATTGCAGTGGCTTCTCTTGTTGCGGAGCATGGGCTCTTCAGTAGTTCTGGCTCGCGGGCTCTAGGGTGCAGGCTCAGTAGTTGTGGTGCACGGGCTTAGTTGCTCCGTGGCATGTGGGATCTTCCCCGACCGGGGCTCGAACCCACGTCCCCTGCATTGGCAGGCAGATTCTTAACCACTGCGCCACCAGGGAAGCCCCTCTCTTTTTCAGTCAAACAGAGAAGCTACACCCTTTGCTGCTCGGCCACAGTGTCTACATAACAGCAGCTTTTTTGAAGCCATGTTAGTGATGCAGGCTTAACAATAGAAGCCTATCTCAGTTCATTTATCCCCTCCTCTGGACAGTTTGTATGAGGTTCATCTTTATCTCCAAGTTTAAGCAGAAGGCATAAATTAATGTTAGCAGAGGCCTGTTTTTTTGTTTTGTTTTTTTGTTTTTTTTAATTTATTTATTTATGGCTGTGCTGGGTCTTCGTTTCTGTGCGAGGGCCTTCTCTAGTTGTGGCAAGCGGGGGCACTCTTCATCGCGGTGCGCGGGCCTCTCACTATCGCGGCCTCTCTCGTTGCGGAGCACAGGCTCCAGACGCGCAGGCTCAGTAATTGTGGCTCACGGGCCCAGTTACTCCGCGGTATGTGGGATCTTCCCAGACCAGGGCTCGAACCTGCGTCCCCTGCATTGGCAGGCAGACTCTCAACCACTGCGCCACCAGGGAAGCCCGAGGCCTGTTTTTTAATTTTAAATTGATCAGATTAAAATTATGACATGGAATCTAGAATTCCTTGATGCTCTCAAGCTAGATCAGCATTTTACCTTTGTGTGTGTGTGTGTTTTGTCATTGTTGTTGAAAATAATGAGGTGCTATATTCATCTTGATAAGTTGTGAACTGCCTCTACCTCCTTCCCATGGTCCATCTCCAGTTCTCTATTAATAATTTGCTATCTCTGGCATCTTCATGTTACATAGAATGCTAGGTGTAGTTTAACATCTGTCACTGTGAAAAATAATACTTTCAGTGGAGGAGTTATATGGGTCAGCCCATGTAATAGCAAGTGAATTTGTCTCCACAAAATGAATATGTCAAGATGGGGACATTCATTTTTTTTTTTGAATAGACAAGTCATATTCTGAAATAAAGATGGTAATAGATTGTACAGCCATACTATTTCCCTCTCCCTACCTCCCACTCATGGCTTCAAAAGGGTTAGTAGACTTTCAGAGGTAGCAAACTGGTGAGAGTGGAGGTGATTTTTCCTCCACTTTCACTGGAGGTGATTGGATTCCTCTCCACCTCCCTTGTGAGTTCAGCACTCCTATACACTGAGAGTTGCCACAAGCTGTCTTGCATGATGATAGTAACAAGTGAACAAGTGTGTACAGGTCTTTCCTGCTTGGTGGGCTCCTTTCTCTACCTCATACGCATATTTGTTCCAAGCAGGGCCTAACAAAACAACTTATACACCACAAAGTCTTGATAAATACTTCAGTGACTAAAAGTATGAATAATAATAGTTACCATTTATTTAGTATCTACAACAGCCATAAACTATGCCAAGCCCTTAGAGTATGCATTATTGCAATTAATGTTAACAACAAATTACACTCATTTTACATAGGAGACACCTGAGCTTACAAAAGTTAAGTGACTTGGCAGAGATCATGTAGCTACTAAGTGGTAACTGCAACTATAATTTACACATCTGCTATATAAGTGTTTTAAATCTAATTTGAGTTATTTGAAACAATGAAGGAAGTAGAGTTAAACAGGCTAGATCCTAAAAGCTAATCAAGTTAGTCCAGTGGAAACAACAGGATTTTCACAGTCCAGTCACTATGAATATATAGAGGGACTAATGTGTCTTGGTTCTAAAAGAAATGACAAAAACAAAGCCAAAAACAAAGCAAAAACTTAGGCTCACTGTACCCTGGTGATCTTATCCATACCTTTCTTTTTTTACTACTACTGAACAACCCAATCCTGAGATCAGCCCTCTCTCCAGAGCCCCCAATCTGTATATCTATCTCCTTGTTGGACAAACGCAGCCTCACACGCAAATTAATCCTGGCATGTCCAAAGTCACCATTTCTTCCCCAGTGCAGTTCCTCCTCTTACATTTCCTATCCTAGCAAAGAGTGTCCTCATCTACCCAATTATACCAGCAGACACCTGGGGGGTCATCCTAGAGTCCTCTTTTTACCTCCACTTCCCATACTCAACCCATCATTCAAGTCTGGTTGATTTAACCTCCTCACCATCTCTCAAAACTATCCCCTCTTCTCCATTCCCATCTCTTCTGATTTGAGCTCACCCCTTAGTATGACATGCTGGGACGTCTACCATCTGCAATACTCAAGTTACTTAAGTTCCCCTGCACACACCAGGTAACTGCATACCTCAACGTCTTTGTTCTTGCTTTCTCCTTTTCTTGAACTGTTTTTCCCCTCTAGTTCACTTACCTTTTCCTAATTTGTTTTTATTTATTTATTTATTTGGTTGAACCAGGTCTTAGTTGCAGCAGGCGGGCTCCTTAGCTGTGGCACGCAAACTCTTAGTTGCAGCATGCATGTGGGATCTAGTTCCCTGACCAGGGATCGAACCCAGCCCCCTGCATTGGGAGCGCGGAGTCTTATCCACTGTGCCACCAGGGAAGTCCCACCTTTTCCTAATTTGTTAAAACTCAACTCTGGTATTACCTCCTGCAGGAACCCTCCCTCAATCCTAGGGTTGGGGTACATGGCCTTCCTGCTTGCTCTCTTTCCACCCTTGCTATCTGTCTCATAACACTTGCAGGCTTATACTTTAATGAGCTGCATTGAAATCAACACTTAGGGTCCTTCTCCCCTACTAAGGCACTTAGAGATAGGTATCATGTATTATCCTTCTTTTTGTCCTAAAAACTTAGCAGAGGCAATTACTTGACACATAGTGGCTATCCCAAAAGTGTATGTTGAAATGGTTCAGCATTCAAAATGGATAAAATATGATTATTATTCATGGGAGGGATAGATAAGCATTTCTCTGATTAGAAATACTGACGCTTTAATACTTCTGAGCCTTTAAAAATGTTCTTCCCTCTTTCTAGAATGTTTTCCTCCATTATTTTTCCTTTAAAAAATTTAACAATCCTGCAATTTGTTGTCATGGAAAAAACAAAAGCTGAGATGTCAGAGAGATCTGGATTTAAAACCACAATTTCAAGTCTAATTAGCTGCATGATTTCAGTAAAGTTAGCCTCTTTGAGTCTCATTTTTCATGAAGAAAATGAGGTTTAATATAGTAATATTATGAAGTTGCTAATGTTATTAACATCTGTGACATTTCTAGCTTGGTAAACTGGCGTGATAGTAAAGATATTAACTGATAGGGAAAGCCCTGGGGACAGGAAAGTATGGAGAATGAATGCAGTTAGTGAGGAACATGTGGTAATCCACTGGAGATGTTCCATAGGCCATGGGAAATAGAATCTGGAGCCAAGAGATGGGTTTAGGAATCACTGGTAGCCATATGCAAGATGCAACATGGGAATAAATGAAGTAAATTAGGGAAATATAGAAGTCATGAAGAGATGTTCTCACAGGATACCTTGGTATTCTTCTTAATCATCCCAGATGTAATTTAATAACTAGTTGTATAATTATACTGTTAGGGAAATTAATCTACCCTACCAGACAGAAAGTTCCATAAGGGTAGGCAGTGCATTAGCTTCACTCACTAGTATTTTCCCAGCACTCAGTACAGTAATTACCTATACAAGGAGCTCAGGAAATGCTTACTGAGTTGATGAATGGTTGCATTGCATATAATACTCACCAATGGGCTTTCTAATCATTTGCTTTTGAAATTTGGTGACCTAAATAAATGGTAATGTGAGAATATAAATTCCTAATGAAAATGTCCTGAGGTGGGGGTAAAAATAAAAATCTCGCAAGTTCCTGTTGTGGGCCAGACATTGTGCCATCTGCTTCCATACACGATCTCACTTCATTCCCATAATGTGCTGTAGTAAAATCATTGTTAAAATAAATGATTTGCTCATGATTTGAAAAATCAGTTTGCTCCATCTCTACAACATCCTTGATTTCTCACTTTCCCTCAGCCTTCCAAATCCAATTTATCTAAATATAAGTCAGCCCTGTCAGCCCTATCTACAAAGCTATCTTAAATCTGTCCTCTTTCTCCATCTTAATTGTCACTACCTTGGTCTAAGCTACCATGATTTCCTGACTGGTCTTGAAATAACACCTTAACTAGTCTCCGTGCTTCTATTCTCACCTCTTTTCTTTTTTTAAAAAATTTTTAATTTATTTTATTTATTATTTATTTTTTGGCTGCATTGGGTCTTCGTTGCTGCACGTGGGCTTTCTCTAGTGGCGAGCGGGGGCTACTCTTCATTGCGGTGCACGGTCTTCTCATTGTGGTGGCTTGTCTTGTTGCGGAGCACGGGCTCTAGGTGCACGGGCTTCAGTAGTTGTGGCACGTGGGCTCAGTAGTCGGAGCTCGCGGGCTCTAGAGCGCGGGCTCTAGAGCGCAGGCTCAGTAGTTGTGGCACACAGGCCCAGTTGCTCCACAGCATGTGGGATCTTCCTGGACCAGGGCTTGAACCTGTGTCCCCTGCATTGGCAGGTGGATTCTTAACCACTGCGCCACCAGGGAAGCCCTATTCTTGCCCTTTTCAATCCACATTCCACATACCAGAATTCCTCAATCAAAACGATGTCTTAAAACCATAAATCATATCAAATTTCTTCCTGCTTAAAACTTACACTGGCTTCCCATGTTACCCAAATGCCAATGCATTTCTATTCTTTATATGTCTCTGCTGATCTGGCCCCTGCCTCAATCTCTGACCACATCTCCTTCCTCTTTATATCTTGCTCACTTCCTCACTAGGCTCCAGTCACAATGGCCTCCTATCTGTTTTGAATATACAAAGCTTTTCCTGCCTCAGGGCCTTTATTTATTTAATTTATTTTTGGCTGCGTTGGGTCTTCATTGCTGCGCGTGGACTTCCTCTAGTTGTGGCGAGCAGGGGCTACTCTTCGTTGCGGTGCGTGGGCTTCTCATTGTGGTGGCTTCTCTTGTTGCAGAGCACGGGCTTCAATAGCTGTGGCTCATGGACTCTAGAGCACAGGCTCAGTAGTTGTGGCGCGTGGGCTTAGTTGCTCCGCAGCATGTGGGATCTTCCTGGACCAGGGTTTGAACCCGTGTCCCCAGCACTGGCAGGTGGATTCTTAACCACTGCGCCACCAGGGAAGCCCCTGACTCAGGGCCTTTGAGCTTGCTGTTGCCTCTGATTTTCGTAAGACTGGTTCCACTGCATCATTCAACTCAAATGTTATTTTGCTCACAGAGGACTTTTCTTACCATCTTATCTGGTGGCGGGTAGTAACACATTAGACTCCTTTGTATTATTTCTTTCATGACATTTATTACTATTTGAAATTGTTTACTTCTTTCTTATGTATTATCTTTCTCTGCAACTGTAAAATATAATGACAAAGCTCACAGGGGAGAGGAGAGAGACCTTTTAAATTATCTTGATTGACAAGTTATTCAACAAATATAACCATAAAATAAGATTCTTGTCTCAGCTTCTTTCATTAATTCATTCATTCATTTTTACTTTAAAAGATTATTATTTTACCGGGCCTTTTGAATCTCTCTTTTCTTTAGCAACCAATAGTCAACTAAAGTGACCCCTTGACATATTTAGATTTAATATTTATTGCTTCAGGTCCTGAGAGACTCCATGAGGCCACAACATAGCACCTTGTGGGTTTGCTAAGGAATGAATTTAGTTACTCTCATGTAGCAGATGGTGAGTAAGCTTTGCTTATAGAGTCATTCTCAGTTATTATATGTTCTTACAGGAAGGCAGTTATTTTATCTCAATTTTATTAATAAACTGCATAAAAAACCATAGTGGCATTAAAAAATTAGGAAATTTAAGAGCATCTTAGAATATAGTCTTCATGAATGTCAAGTTGTTTCCCCAAATCTATGTCTATACACATTAAAGAAAGAGACGATACTCCAACTAAATTGGTCTACCTGGTTAACTACAGTAATGCCATGATTAAAAACAAATGTTATGCTTCCAAAAAGCCTACTATTAATCTATAACCATCATAAAGACTGGGCACAGAAAAATGCAGAAACCATTTTAGACATGCAAGTAGCTGAGTCACTGTGGCTTTTGGTAAAGGAGAGGTTTCTATATTTAAAAATAAAGATATCATAATATTGGTTTTTAAAGTGTCCTGCAAGCTGTGGATAATATATGCTATATAACTGTTGATTTATCTTAGGAAGGAGGAAGAAATTAAACACTAAACAACCAGAAACAGCCCTTAAGCCCAGTGGGGATAGAGAGGAATAAATGAACCCTGGGGCAAGGGATGAAAGAGAAAATATTCCATTCTTTTTGTATATATCATGAGCCCAGAGTTGTGCTTGGTGCTAGGTAGAATACAAAACTAGCACACAATGTGTTCTCTATCCTCAGTGGCATCCTAGACTTTATGGTAGAGACAAGACCCATGAGCAGGACAATTAGGAGGTCCACGTGACATTGTGTAATAATGTGCCCAGTAGGTACAGTTGAGGCCAGGAGGTACATCTGAGGCTAGATTATGATGAAAATGAAATGCTAGAGGATGCACTTACAGCGGACAACAGACAGGTGAAGAATACAGTGAAGACAAATTTTAGAATGACTCATCTGGTAGCATAGGTCAAGGGAGTTTAAGAGAGGAAGACATCGAAGGTACACAAGTCATAAAGCTCTTGCAGTATGCCAAATGTGAGAAAATGAGAGCCTGGACTGGTGTGGTTGTCATGGAAACAGAGCCATGCTTGAATCTGAGAAGCGTTATGAAGGAATAACAGCTCTTCGTTATCTTTGTGTAACTTTCCAAGTATATGTAGCTTATTATGTCCTCCTTTATATAACTCACTGATACAAAACTGCCAGAGATGATATTCTTTACCAAGTCAGGGAAAAAGGTCTACCATGGAGAAAACACCCATGATATATGAACAAGGTGGCTCTCTTAAAGTTGCTGACTTTAAGGCACAAACTTTGGTTAAAAGTTCAATTGGTTTGGTCACTTTCTGTCAAAGTCTAATTATTAATGGAGTTCAAACCATAATATATTAAGCTGAACTAAGCAGAAGCTGATCCAGTAGCACTATTCAGTTGTCTAGGGACACCCTGATTATCACCGAATGAGCAGTAAGTGAGAATGTAAGGTCTAGTAAGCTGCCTTCTCTAAAAAAAAACACTTCACATGCAGCTCCTTTCCTTAAAATTGAAGAAAGAACATGACAGGAAAGTTTTTGAGAGGACGAGAAAGAGAGAGAGAGAAAATGGAGAACAGCAATGACTCCTAGTATCTTGGCAAGTCTCCCTGACGGCACCTGGAAAATGCTGCTGAGTTTGCCGCTCCCTTTCCATCCCCACTGTTACAGCCTTGGGTAAAGAAGCCTTCATTATTTCTCCCCTTAACAGTCTTCTAAATAGTCTCCATATTTATTACCAGGCTCTTCACATTTCAGTCTCTTTCTCTCACTGTCTTCAAAATTATCTTCCTAAAATATCCTATCTGACCCTGTAACTGTTTAAGGGTACCCTCTGGCCCACTCAATGGCTAGTACTCAACCCTAACCATAAGACAACTTTCAGACAATCTAGACATATCCTACCTTTCCAGTTACATCTGTTACCTTGACCCTTCATGCCCAATGTTCTCATGGAGCGTCTTCCCAAAAGTGTTGTATTTTATGACGTTTCTGTTCCTTACGTATGCTGTTCTCTTTACCTGAAATATCACTCCTTGTCTTTTCTTGCTAATCTTTCAAGACTCAAATGTCATTTTCTCTTTCAAGTAATCCTTGTCATTACCTCCCTCCTCCACCTTTTCATCCTGTCCCATTTGTTCCTGACTGCATTTGTACACCTGTCTGTCTCCCCTACTTCTCTGCGAACCCCTTGAGATTAACTACAACATACTCAGCATTGCATTTCCACTACCCAACAGCTCCTAGTCAGGTGGTCATAGATCATTCAAATAAATGTTGAGTAAATGAATGAATGACTGAATCTCAAATGAAGAAGTGAGTTATGAATAGATTAAAATGTGAGCTTAATTTTTAAAAAGACATGTATTAAACTAGAGGATGGTAAGTATGTATCTCTTATTTAATGTCTAAATTTGTAAGAAGAAAGGTCAAAATGAAAGCAAGTGCAATGTTTATGGATTTCAAAAGAAGAGAGGGAAAATACTGACATAAGAAAACGGTGTAAATGCCATAAGAAAACAAATAAAACTCAATGTTATTTAGCAATTTGCTCACTCTCATTTGATAGTTCCTTCAGAAACAAATAAATTTGATTTGGGGAGGGTAGGGGCTCAGTCATCAGACTGGCTAGCTCTCTGGAGGTGGATCAATGGACAGATCTACGTACTTTGCAGAAGGGACACAAATGGAAGTCCAGAAGTTACTGTTTTAGTTTGAATTTTAATGCGTATAATATATTGAGAAGGGGAGTGTTAAATAAAACAACATGTTCCATTTCACATGGAAACAAAGTATAAGTGTTGATGGAAGTAGTGACTTATCTGGCTATAGGTAATAAGTATGCAAAATCAAATCATTAACGGTTCTCAAACAACAGTTTCTAAGCAATGCCAACATGCACCCAAACTAATATTAGTATAAAATACACCTTTAAAAAAACATCTGGGGCTTCCCTGGTGGCGCAGTGGTTGAGAATCTGCCTGCTAATGCAGGAGACACGGGTTCGAGCCCTGGTCTGGGAAGATCCCACATGCCATGAAGCAACTAGGCCCGTGAGCCACAACTACTGAGCCTGCGCGTCTGGAGCCTGTGCTCCGCAACAAGAGAGAGGCCGCGATAGTGAGAGGCCCGCGCACTGCGATGAAGAGTGGCCCCCGCTTGCCGCAACTAGAGAAAGCCCTCGCACGGAAACGAAGACCCAACACAGCCAAAAATAAATATAAAAATAAATAAATAAAAAAGATTACTATTAAAAAAAAAGTAGTAAAAAAGAAACATGAAATTGTTAAAAACAAAACAAAACAAAACAAAACATGTGATTGACAAGTTAATGTGCCAGGAAGGCAGATGCTCAGAATTTAGTAATAACAGGATTGAAAGCAAAGTCAAGAAAATGACACAGAAATCACTGTGGTAAATGGAAGACACTTCCAGATGTCTCCCCTACAAGCCATTACATTTAGAGAAGATAAAAACTACAAGCAGGGGCTTCCCTGGTGGCGCAGTGGTTAAGAAACTGCCTGCCAATGCAGGCGACATGTGTTCGAGCCCTGGTCTGGGAAGATCCCACATGCCGTGGAGCAACTAAGCCCATGTGCCACAACTACTGAGCCTGTGCTCTAGAGCCTGTGCTCTAGAGCCTGTGCTCTGCAACAAGAGAAGCCACTTCAATGAGAAGCCCATGCACCGCCATGAAGAGTAGCCCCCGCTCGCCGCAACTAGAGAAAGTCCACACACAGCAACGAAGACCCAATGCAGCCAAAAATAAATAAATAAATTTATTTTTTAAAAAACCTACAAGTAAATGGGTAAGATATTTGAAATGGAACCACCAGGCTAGATAAACAATGTAACCGAAGAACTAAGTTCCAAATTCCATTTGTTTCACATTTGCATATAGTTCTTTTTTCTTTCCCACCAGTGATACTCCAGGTTATAATGCTCTGATCACGGGATACCACAACGTTTAAATCAAAATTGAAAAATCTAGCCAACCTTCAAGAACTGAAAATCTAATGCATAAGCATTCCACTGTATGTAAGACAATGGGTCCTAAGAGCAGGTGTAACCACTCTAAGGCTTGTGGTCTGCCCATAACCCTGGAGAAGCAGTGCCGGTTGTAGACCCGACAGAGTGAGTACTTGAACACATACACTCAAAAGCTCCCGCAGGGCCTGAATGGTCCTGTTCTTAAAAGAGGCCTTACTCCTTTAGGTGTCCAAATACCACTGTCAATTCTGCTATCTTTGTTCTGAAATGAGAACACATTTATTTTCCAACAGGAATGCATCATCTGTAAGTGTGCTCAGCAAGAACTTCTTTGATTTCTTCTCTTTACCTTAAAAAATTGCCTAAACATAGCATAAAATACCAAGTCATGATAATCACAATTACACATATAATCCCTTTACTAAAATTGCTTATTTTATTAAAGTGGTAGTTGAATGAAAAACTAATCAATGTGAGAGTAACATTTAATTCTCTATTTTAACATCACTTATCTGGAAATATTTTATTTTGAATACTGCAGTATATTCCATCCAATGAGAAAAAAAAACAACTTTCCAAGAGCCTGCTTAAATGTCACCAAAACCAAAATCGGTCCTATTTGAAGCATACCAACTTCCATAATTTTATAATTAAGGAGAAGGCATTTATTTATTTAAAAATTTTTTTTGGCTGTGCAGTGTGGCTTGCAGGATTTTAGGTTCCCCGATCAGGGATTGAACCTGGGCCGCCACAGTGAAAGCACCAAGTCCTAACCACTGGACTGCCAGGGAATCCCCTAGGAGGAGGCATTTATAATTAAGAATAAATTGACATGCTCAGCTTCTTCCAAGGCTCATCTTTTAAAATGGAGCTGGCTTACCCATGCAAGGCTTGCAGAATACGTCAAAGTCTAGTAGCAGATCAGCACCCACTCTACTACCCATGCCCTCATACTCTCCTCCCACCTCTGGGCTCCCTATCTCTGGGCTGCCCTCCTTTACACTTACTTTGATTTGCATCCAGGCAGGTCTGTCTATCCTTGGCTTTGTACTCAGGTTCCTAAAACTCACCTCAGGCCAGCCTTACCTGATGGCCCAGGCTTGTTTCAGTTACTTCCTTCAGTTCATCTGCCCAACTCTCCACTTTTACAGTGTAATAATACCACCTCTGGGTAGATGATACCCCCACTACCAGTCCCACACCTGCTGGGATCAGTCTCTCCCACTTCCTACCACAACACGGGAGCAATCTCAGACTGGTGATTTCGAGGTGATGTCAAAAAAGAAAAGAAACCTGAGATAAGGTAAATACAATAAATTAACAAAGAGCACTAAAGTGAAAGGAGAATAGAGCAAGAGTAGTCAAATCTATAGTTATTCAAATAAAAGAGAAAAATACCAAAGATGCAAAGATATGTACTGATCTCTCAATTATCAACAGAGAAAGGTGGCACTAATTTCAAACTAAGGATTAACATAGATTCGAATGTGTATTGTAATTCTATTTGAATAGCTCATATATTAGGAAAAACCTTAGTTTAACGATTGAAGCCATTCAGTGAAGAACTAACTCAGAAAGAGCTAGGAATGCACTTAGATTTCTTATCTGATATTCTCTCATAGCTTCACTCCAATCTAGCATACCCACAAAAAAGTGTAATCTTGCCCATGATGCAAAGTGCCACCTACACAGAGAGGCAGAGCTGACCCAGGGGAGAGTAACAAATGAACAAGCTAGTTTCAAAGAGCTTCCCTCAAATTCTTTAAACAGCATTTAAGTAAAGTAAAGCAGGTATTCAAAAGCACTTACTCTACAAGAATTAAATCACAAGCCACTGCAGCAGCTGACCTTCGACACACCCTGAAAGGAGTTCAGGGTGGAGGTCAGGAATGAGGTACTCTTTGCTCTGGGGAAAACTGATGGAACAGGCCTGCAGATAGTTGGATGTTTTCAGGATAAGATTTTATGAGCCCAATTTCTTGCATCTTCTCATATCTAGAAAAGCACTAGAATCATTAATGGAGACATCTGCTCCTCATGACTAGCAGCAACCTTCATGTGAGTAGCAGCAGCCTTCTGCCAAAATGTGAGTTTGACTGCACGTATCCCCCTTCACCAAAATCACATATATACTGACCTCCCCCTTTACCACTTCGGAGCAGTTCCTCAGAGCTCTCTGAATGGCTGCATCCCGGGCTAGAGTCCTCATTTTGCCCCAAATAAAACTTAACTCACAACTCTCATGTTATGCTTTTTTTTTTTTTTTTTTTCCCAGCCAATATAAATAAGCTATAACACAACAGTATTTCCTGAGAGTTATCTCTGTTTAGGATGGTAATGTAAAAATGGAGTAAGGTCAGTGATAATCAGAGGTTAGATGTGAGCTGGACCTGAAAAACATGTAGATTCAGAAAGTCTGAAAGGCTATTCCCAGACAGAAAGCAGACAAACCCAAGGTGTATGAGGCTAATCTGAGTCTACTTCTAGCTTAGCCAGAGTAGAGATAGGTGATGAGATTAGAACCACCCATGTGAATAGAGTATGAAAGGTTTTCAGGAATAGACTAAGGTATCTGAACTCCATTTTCAAATCAGTGAAGTCCTATTAAATATAGGAAAAGAGGGATGGAAACAGTGTCTCAGCCTGTACTTGACACCAATAGCATTAACTGAGGGAAATTTTAATCAGTGCATAATTATTTAAATTGAAAATATTTAATTTGGGAAACATGAGACTTTTGTATTCAAAAGAAGGAGTTTTCAGCATATATAAACTATGTGAAAAGATCTGTATTTACTGGATAAACAATTAACAAATATTAATCAAAAGAAGCAACGGTTAGTGTGCTTTCCTTCTCTCCAATATAACACTTGAAAACAAAGCATAGATCTTTAGGGAAAAAACAAATCTACCTCAAATATTGCTTTCAATGAGGTGCAATCTACTTAAATACAACAACTGCCAAAAGGGATGAGGTTAATCCTTTGGGCCTTTGCTACTCTGTGCATCAATCCTGGAATTAGGGATGCTTGCTGAACATGCAGAAATGCACTTGCCACTCTGGGGAATAAACAGTAAGCTTCAGACTGCTTCTAAGAAATAAACAGACTACCTGGAGAATGCAGAACAAATACATATGAAATATCTAAATAAAACCAAAGAGCGAATGATACATTTTGTAACTGCAGCAGATGCTCATTTCAGGCAGAAAGAGTCAGGAACCATTCTTTAAAGGAGGTAGGATTTAAGCTAGAACATAGGGGCTAGAAGGGCACTGTATAAAAAGAGTAAAGGGGACATGATGTGTAAAATAAAGATGGTTTCAGGATACAGTGCTAGAGTTTAGCTCAAAGACAATGATAGAATGAAAAGATGAATATAGCATAAGAATCAAGGACATGATAACAGATGTGCAGATTATCTATGTAAATAGCGTCCCCTGAAGTTGTGTGTATATAAGCTGCCTTACCCACACATGAATAATGATAATAATAATGAAAAAGAAATATCAAAGGCCTCTGAAAACTTTATACAGGGTGGCTAAAGATATAAAATTGGAACTTAAGCTAGGACAAAATTTAGGAATTATTTTCTTTGGAAAGTGAATTTATGCAATGCACAAATGCAGAAGGCACAAAGACATATCTATTGCTAAAAGCTCAGGAAGAAGAGGAACCCACCAAAGGGGTGAGCAGAGAAGTAAGGGTTCTGAACAGTAGAGAATTGGGGAAGAACAGAATGGTACTATCTCTGCAGAATGTTTTTTTCCCCCCAATCAGTTTAACTAGAGAGTTATGACTAAGTGGGAAGTAAACCACGAAAACTTCTGTTCATACACTCAATCAGCTGTTTTTCTGAGCAGCTTCTATGTCTTAAGACACAAGATTAACATACCATTTTGTTCAGTTGTTGGAATTTAGTACCCATGTGTCCATGCTTCAATTTCTCCAGTTATTAAAAATTTCAAGTTGCAAAATTAAACATATTGTGCAAAGAGTACCCTTTAATAGATACAGGGCTATTCAGGTGATCACTTTCTTCTTGAGCAACCTTTGGTAGTTTGTATTTTTTGAGGGATTTGTCCAAGTTCTCAAATTTATTGTCATAAAGTTGTTCACCATATTCTTTTATTAATGTTTGTAGAATCTGTAGTGATGTCATCTTTCTCATTTCTGTTACTGGTAATTGTGTCTTCTCTATTTTTTTTCCTGGTCAGTCTGCTTAAAAGTCTTATTAGGTACATAAACGTTTATCATCTTGACATGTGTTCTCTATTTGTTTGATCTACTCTTTTCCCCTTTTCCTTTTTTTCCTGCTTCTTTTAAATATTTTTTATGGTTTTATTTTCTTTGTTGACTTTCTAGCTATAACTCTTTGTTTTGTTATTTTAGTAGTTGCTTTTGAGTTCCTTTAACTTATCACCATCTACCTTCAAGTGATATTATACACTTCACATACAGTATAAGTGCTGTACAATGGTCATACTAGTACTTCTTCCCTCCTGGCTTTTATTCTATTTCAGGTATCCCCTGCTTTTTGAAAGTTCACTTATGCCACTTCACTTTTACTTAAGACCCACATTAGCATCTGCTTTCGCTAACTAAAGAAATCCAAAGAGGACCTTCACTTTCACAAAAGTGAAGCAAGCCCAGCTGTTATGGAGGCAGCACGCACTCAGAGCAGGGAGAGTGGCACCGGCAAGCTCCCTCCTTGGGAACTATACTCAGCATCTCAGCATCAAGCTACCATAGCTTTGAACTGTGTCTGTGAGCATCTGTGCTTCATCTCGATTATCCCTCAATACAGTGTTATTATTTTTGTTTAAACAGTGAATTATATTTTAGAGACAATTAATATGAAAAAAGTTTTATATATTCACCTTTCAGTCACAGGATTTCCTTTAACATTTTTAATAACTCATATCTGCTATTATGAATTCTTTCAGGTTTTGTGTGTCTGTAAAAGTATTTTGCCTCAGTTTTTAAGAAATAAATTTTCCTTTTTTTTTGATTACATACTTTAAAGATGTTGTTCCTATGTCTTATTGCTTGCATTGTTTCTAAAGAGAAATCTGCTTAATACTGATCTTTGTTCTTTCGTTAGATATTGAGTCTCTTTTCTTTGGCAATTTAAAGATTTATCACTCGTTTTGAGCAATTTGGTTATGACATGCCTTGGTGCAGTCTTATTCATGTTCCTTTTGCTTGGAATTTAACTGAACTCAGATCTGTGGGTTTATAGTTTCCATCAAATTTGGAAAAATATCAGCCACTATTTCTTCAAATGTTTTTCTGCCCCTTCCCCCTTGCTTCTTCTTCAAGAACCCCAATTACATATCCAGGAGGCTTTTTGAAGTGTCTCACAACTCCTTTTTCCTTTCTTTCTTTTTAAACATTCCTTCTTTAAATTTTGCATAGTTTCAATTGCTATGTCTTCAAGTCCATTAATCTTTTCTTCCATAATGTCACATCTGCCATTAATCCCATTTAATATATTTCTTAGCTCTATTAAACACAGTAATTTTTATATCTTGAAATTCAATTTGTGTCTTTTTAAAATATTTTCCATTTTTTCCTTAACTTTTTGAACATATGAAATAAAGTTATAATTAGTGTGTTAATGTCACTGCTAATTATAACATGTGGACCTATTTTGATCAGTTGGTTTTTCTCTTCACTGTGGATCAAAATCTGCTTTGACCACATAGATGAAGATGATTCTAAGAGGTTATAAAGTAATGTTTCATAACAAGCGGTGATTTTTCCCCCCGGGGGACATTTGGTATTGTCTGGAGACTTTCTGTCTTCACTGGTGAAGTACTACTGGCATCTATCAGATAGAGGTCAGGAATACTGCTAAACATCCTATACTGCATAAAACAGCCACTCATAACAAAGAATTAGCTGGCCCAAAGTGTCAGTAGTACTGAGTTTGAGAAACCCTGCTGTAGAAAAATAGGATGAAAGGAACTCAGGTCCCTGAATGATCTGATGGAACTGAGCTGCATGCAGGCCTGGACCACCAGCCTATTTCTACAGTCTGTCACATTAAAAACAAAAACAAAAAACCTTCTTTCGTATTTAAGGCACGGTATTTTGGGTTAGTACAGCAGTTTAGCCTATACTCTGATACAGAAATTGGTACCCGGGAGTGAGGTGCTGCCAAAATTAAAACTTAAAACTTAGGTTCTCTGGCTTTGTGTCTGAGTGAAAGACAAGGCAAGAGAACATATATGGCAAGCTGGTGAACTGGTGATCCTTTTTATGCCATGTCACAATATTGGTAAAACTGTTGGCCTGTGATAACTTAAAAGGCAGACTTTTATGTGTCTATGATACCTATCACTCTAGAGAAAAGTGGTTGGAAAGTGGTCTATAAACTAAACTGCTCGAGTACAGTGATCTGAGGCTTCAGAGCTGGAAAATCTAACTTGTCCCCCCACTAGAAGGATAAACAGGCTCTATATTTTTCCATAAGTATCTCTCATTACGACTTCTCAGCCAAAATACAGAGACAGCCAAGAGGCGAAGATCAAATTAAGGGTGTTGCCTTCCCACCCAAACTTGTGGTTTTAGCTGGCCTTAGTGAAACCACTATTAAAATGGGGGAAGAAGAGAATGGGCCACTAAAAACAAACAGACGAACAAATAAGACAAGAAGACTTAAGAACTATGTCTAGAGGAAAGCTTTGGGTCTGTTTACTCATAATGAACTGATTGCAACCAAAAAACCAAAAGCCTACAAAAATATTGAGGGAATTAATTTCTAAAAGAAATCAAAAGGCTGGCCTAAAAAAACCCAGCCTATTTATTTGATCACTAAAACAACTCTCAGGCTTCCAAATATCCACAAATAGGAGGCAACCTCTGAAAACTGTACAGCTTCCAAGGAGAGTGTACTCTCAAACACTAACTTAGATGTCGCCACAGGGGACAATGGATAATGGCATAGCTGTTAGAAATTAGAACCAGTGGGCAGCCAGATGGGCTAACCAGGAAAGGTTCTCTACTGCTAGAGCAGGGAATCTTGTACATTTCTATGGCCCACTGATTATGGTGTGTTTCCCATTCTTCCCTTTTCAAAATGAGAGTTTTTATTGCAGTTATACATTTGCCTACCACTTCTGTACACTGGATGTGAGATGAGCAGATACCTTGTCACTGGACTGTAAGGAACCATCCCAGACCTGATATACAGGACTGTGAATTATCCAGAGACCCTTGACTTTCAGCAGATGAAGTTACTGACTGGGGCCTTTGAATGTCTCCCTTGGGAGGGAGGGAGTATTTATGTGTGGGAATAAAGGTGATCATAGATATTGAATGGCCAGAGGGACAGGTAAACTATGACTGACTATAAATTGTTCTCTAAAAAATTTCCCCCTTCTTCCATAGACATAATTGTTTTAACAGGGCACATGGCTGCTGAGCTACAGACTGTATTTCTTAGTTCCCTTGCAGCTAAGTGTGGCATGGACAAACATTTTGTCATTGGAATATGAGCAAAAGTAATATATTCTAATTCCTCACTATTTGCTTACAATAAAGTTGCTTGCTTTCCATTTTTGCTTAAAATTTCCCCCTCTCTCTGAAATGGCACTTACATATGGCATTGACCTAGTTTTAACCATGTACATGAAGACAACATCCTAGGCGACAGCAGAGCAAAAACATATATGGAATCTAAGTCATCTCATGGAGCTGGGCTGCCTGCCTTTCTGGGCCAGTCTTCTTCTTTCTGGACTGGTATGTTATGTGTAAAGAGAAATAAACTATCTTATTTTAACCACCACATTTTTCATGGTTTCTCTTTCATGTGCTCTTTCTCTTTTTAAACAGCAGCTTAGCCTATACCCTAATTAATCAAAGTTACATATGCCACAAATAAAAGATTTTGTTATAAATTCATTTGGTTATGCCAAACCCAAATTTCCCTAGTCAAAGGAAAACAGCAAAGGAGAAAAAAGAGCGAGCCTATGGAGTGTTCGGTTATTGTATTTCTGGTAAAAGGAGTATATTTTCTCAACGTGCATAAACCAAGTATCAAATAAATTTTTATATGCTTCAGTTGAATTTCCTCTGACTGGTTATCCTATTGTGATAATATCTATCGATTGCCACAGTGAGTCATCAACCCTGTCAGCACTTTAATGAACAAAATTAGTCTATTCCATGGTGAAAAGCAATACCAGCAACTCTTGCAGATGAAAAGGGTCATAAAAACTTATTGAGCAGTGACATCCTCTGACAAAGGCTCTTGATAATATCTCCCTATGTTCAGCTCGCACACAATGATTGGTCAGAGTGAAATGGAGTTTGAGTACGGCATTAAACAGAATTCAGGGATGACTTCATACATCTTAAAGGCTATGAAAGAAGAAATGGATAGGCTGAACTCAGGAATCAGATATTATTCTAGTTAGTCAAGAGCAGAGAATATTTTAATTTCATGATCATTCTTGATAGTGAGTTGGTTTTCATTAGCCTAAATTCAATTATTTGTTGATATAACAATGGCTCCTAGATGCTCTGGCTCTGTTTCTGTCCTATTCAACCAGTGACATTTTAAAATTGGGATGACTATCTTTAAACATGCAGTTGAAGCAGTTCAAAACACACTATCCCAAAATATGGCACCTTGGAACACTGAATATTTTAAGCTGAAGGAATTTGAGAAAATCGCCTTTCCCTACCCTTCTCCCTGAAGCAGGTCATAACACCCTCATGTGAGAGGTGCCCTTCCTACACATGGAGGAAAAACCATCCTTCTCTCCCAGAGAGAAGGATGCTGAAAAGAATTCAAACAAACAGGTCTTGCAAAGTTTTTCTCAGTTTATCATATTTCTCAACGACTGTCCACTCTTCATCAAACCTAGCATGAAAACATTCAAGTTTAGCCAGTTCTTCAGGTCTTCACTTTCTTTTGAAGGCTCCTATGTCATGTAAAACATACTAAATAAATTTGTAAGCTTTTCTTCTGTTAATCTGTCTTTGTCAATTCAATATTCAGATCCAGCCATGGTGTCAATTCAATATTCAGATCCAGCCATGGACCCTAAGAGGGTCGAGGAAAACTTCTCCCTCCCCTACACAGTCTTCAAACAACTTGGATAGAAAACTTTTTCATTCATAGTACAACGTCAACATGGATTTGTGAAATGGAAGCGGATTTCACTACAATTTAAGTCTCCTGCTATACAATGTGAAAAAGCATGGAATTTTGGGTGAGAGCTACTGGGATTGTGCATCAAATGAGAATAATAATCTCTTCTTCACAGGGTAACTGTAAAGTGTAACACACACACACACACACACACATATCTACAGTTTAGTGGTTAAGAACATTGGTTCTGTAGTAAGACAGGCCCAATTCTGAGGCCAGTGTGGCATTCACCTAAAGGAATGACTTTAGCCAAGTTATTCAACTTCTCAAAGCCTTGTTTCCTCATCTGTAAATGAGGATATTGACTCATAACAATCTTTATAAGATTTCTGTTAAAGTGAAAGGTCATACATTATGGTAAGTGAAATAAGCCAGTTACAAGAGGACATATACTGTATAATTCTACTTATGTGGGGTACCTAAAGTAGCCAAATTCATAGAGGCACAAAGTAGAATGGTGGCTGCTAGGTGCTGGGGGTGGGGGAAAGAGGAAGTAATTATTTAATGGGCTCAGAGTTACAACTTGGGAAGATGAAAAACCTCTGGAGATGGATAGTAATGACAATTGAACAACAATGTGAATATATTAATGTCACTGAACTATATGTTTAGAAACAGTAAAAATAGCCAATTTTGTGTTATGTATATTTTACTACAATTTTTTAAAAAAAGAAAAAACTAAAGGTCATGAAGATTAGTTTAAAAGTACAGCATCAGGCACATTTTAAGTGCTTTACAAATGATGACTGTGTTATAATTAATTTTATTTATTAATTATTTTTAAAATGCATTTGATTTCATCACAAATGATAAATGCTGCACAATTACAGAATTATTGATGATAGTCGTTACATTTTTTTATATGGATCTAACATATTCCTTGGGTGTCTGGAAACACCTGGTAAGAATACTGGTAATACAGAGGAGCATACACTAAACACAAACCCTCACATACACACATGCACACAACGAAATTTTACTAGTTTAGAACAAATGGGTTGTTCACATTCAAGAATGTTGCTAAAAGGGGCTTTTAAGTGAGACTATAAGCAATTTGCTGGTATTCATTTTTAATTATAACAGATTGATTATTCTTTTGCATCTAATTTTATTATATTGCTCTGAAAACTCTTTTTGTAAGAGAGACAAAGATAAACTTCAGCCAAGAAGTTAAACAAATGTGATAATTATAATTCTTATCTATTCACTAAAGGACTGAGATGGTTGTGTATAGCATATATATTGTGTGTATGTATATATACATATATATGGGTATATACACATACATTTATACACACTCACATGTATACATACATATAACAAAGATTGGCAGTCAGCAAGACAGAAATTTAGAGCCTTAGAAACCATATTTTCTTATCCTCTTATTTGTAAATAAGGAAATTATGTGTTAGAAAGGTGAGATGATTTGATTAAGACCCCACATAAAACTGGTGGCAGAAATGTAATCAAAGCCCTTCAGAACCTCATCTCATGTATCACCTTCAAATGCACCACAGCAAAGGACTTGTCTCAGCCGTTCCTCTGCATGCCTCTTCTGCATGCTGTTCACGCTGCCTAAAATGCTCTCCTCAAAGTTCAGTCATCTTTGAAAAATCTTTCCTGGTTCCCCCAGAATGAATATGGTGCCCTGCCTTTAGGCTCCTGAAGCTCCCTTTTAAAACCCCAGGGCAATCATGCTGGATTATAAGTGTCTACGTGTCTGCCTTCTCCATTACACTCAGGACAACTTGAGGACACACACTGTCATCTCTGGATGCTCCCACACCTGACCCTGGACCTGTCAATAGTAGGCACTCACTGAACATCTGCGGGATATGTGACCTAACCAACCATCACAGGCTTCTCCAAAAGGAGGCAGGAAAGTTGGCATCAAGAATGCAAGTGGGGGCTTCCTTGGTGGCGCAGTGGTTAAGAATCTGCCTGCCAATGCAGGTGACACGGGTTCGAGCCCTGGTCTGGGAAGATCTCACATGCCGCGGAGCAACTAAGCCCGTGAGCCACAACTACTGAGCCTGCGCGTCTGGAGCCTGTGCTCCGCAACGGGAGAGGCCGCGACAGTGAGAGGCTCGCGCACCGCGATGAAGAGTGGCCCCCGCTTGCTGCAACTAGAGAAAGCCCTCGTACAGAAACAAAGACCCAACACAGCCAAAAATAAATAAATAAATTAAAAAAAAAAAAAAAAGGAAAAAACTCAACTACATGCTATTAAAAGAAAAAAAAAGAATGCAAGTGGGAAGTTAGCTTTGGAATGAAGGCAGAACATACCTTCATTAAAGATAGGAGAATATCAGAGGAAGATGGAGAGGGATTTTTTTAAGTAAAAGAAAAGAAAGCTTGAGTGTTTGTGCTAAGAGTACTCATAGGGGGACACTGAATTTTATTGTTCTTATTTCTGTCAAGTGACCCCATATTTCCTAGGATACATTAAGTTCATATTAATTACTGACAACTTGGAACATGCCATGTTTAGTCAACCATTCTCCCTTCCTGGCATTTTGGATTGTCTCATGAGAAATAAACAATGAGAAATCACTTCAACAAATTAGCAGTGTTATACAATACACACATAGTACTATGATGATATATATATATTTTCTGATATAAATCCCTAATCCATAAAATGTATGATTTCTGGAACTTTAAAACTTTAAAATTCCTTGAGTACCTTGCACTAGTGAGAAGCTCAAACTTGAGTTTGTTGGTAGTTTTAGCGTTTTCTGGATAGCATCCTAAAACAAACCTATCCTCAAACTAAACATACAACAGAGAGAAGTTGAAAACAAACTAAATATTCACACAACAAATTATGTTGGAAGGGGAAACCAATATAAAGGAATACCAATGTCACAGAATTGGAGTGCAGGACTACTAGCTTTCCAAAGCAGTAGTGTTTTGCTGCCACCAACAGGGCAATAGGCATTCCTTCATGTAAGTTACAAAACTAACTGAAGGCACAAAACCCACTGCAAATCCAAAAGAATGTTTATGGCTTGCTTCATTTTTTCAGTTCTTTAGCCTTCTAATTTTGTAACCTGCATGACAGCTGCAGAAACTACAGTCCTAATTTCAGTCTGTCACAGATCACCATCTTCAAGCTCAGAAACAAAAAATTTTTTACCCAAGTTGGTGAATCAAAGACTAGGGAGAACTAAAATCCATTGTCTATTTTCAAGGTGTTTTGCTCTTCACTTCTTGTTTTTTAACCCTGTATGGTATTCAGATATGGTCCTGCAGGGAGAGAATCTCTGGAACATGAATTGATCCTTCTTTCCGATGTCAACAGAAAGGAAAAGGGGAATTATACTTTGAAAGGTCAAAGGAATACTTAACCAGCCAGCACAGTGCTGAATAATAACTGACTTTTTACTCTCTCAAATAAACAAGGCCCTATTTTATTTTATTTTATTTATGGGTTACATCACAGAGTTCTCAGGTACTCCCTACTTTTTTAATGTTTATTGGTCATTTTTGTTTCTACTTTTTAAAAATTTTTACTGAAATATAGTTTATTTACAATGTGTTAGTTTCAGATATATAGCAAAGTGATTCAGTTATACATATATATATAAACATATATATGTTCTTTTTTAACATTCTCTTCCATTATAGGTTATTACAAGATATTGAGTATAGTTCCCTGTGCTATACAGTAGGTCCTTGTTGGTTATCTATTTTATATATAGTAGTGTATGTATTTTAATCCCAAACTCCTAATTTATCTCTCCCTCCCACTTTCCCCTTTGGTAACCATAAGTTTGTTTTCTATGTCTGTGAGCCTATCTGTTTTGTAAATAAGTTTATTTGTATCATTTTTTAAGATTTCACATATAAGTGATATATGATATTTGTCTTTCTCTGACTTGCTTCACTTAGTACCATAATCTCTAAGTCCATTCATGTTGCTGCAAAGGGCATTATTTCATTCTTTTTATGGCTGAGTAATATTCCATTGTGTATATATTATATATATATATGTGTGTGTGTGTGTGTATATATATATATATATATATATATATATATATATATATATATATACGCACACATTTTCTTTATCCATTCATCTGTTGACAGACACTTAGGTTGCTTCCATGTCTTGGCTATTGCAAATAGTGCTGAAATGAACACTGGGGTACATGTATCTTTTCAAATTATGGTCTTCTCTAGGTATATGAATAAGGCCCAATTTTAGAATTTTTGGGTTCTCTATTAAGACTCTTTTCCTGGTTTGAAGATACTAATAGTGGATGAGCTATGTTTTATAAATTAGGTTTTCTGGTTAAAGCAACCCTTGGTAACCCAACATGAATTAGCTGAATCACAATCCACACCTCAACCCAGGTACTCCTTTTGTCTCCATTTTAAAGGAGCTCCCCTTAATATACTCCTCAGGAACCTCAAGGCCCCACTAAGCAATTGCTACAATCCTAAAAAATGGGCATTGAGATGGAGGAGCACAGAGACAAAACAGACACATTAGCAATTGCTAATAATGTAAATAAGGACCATCCATTTTCTAAGTGTGACTGAATGCCTCCTCTAATTGCACATGTGTTTTCTTCTCCTTGTTCCCTCACTACCACTTTGTTTAGATAATTTAATTTTGAATGTTTGATCACAGTGTAGTAGATGCTTAGCTGCACACTGGGATCACCTGGGGAGTTTATAAAAATAGTGATGCTTGGGTCCCACCTAGATATTCAAATGAAATTGTTCTGTACAACTCAGAATCAGAAAATGTTTAAAGCTAACTCTAATATACAGGAGATTCTGATGTAGAGTTAAGACTGAGAATTCCTGCTCTACGTAACTCATGAGTATTCCTGCCCTTCTGGTTCCGGAACTGCCTGCATCAGATCTTGAGGGTGAGGGATGGGTGAGAGGAGGCATTCAGAAATGTTCAATTTAAACAAATTCCTTGGGACTTACGTGATTCTGGAGGACACTAACGGTTAAGAATCACTTTGAGTTATACTGCTGTAGGGACTTGCAATACTGTGACATAACTAAAATAAATTGGGACAGTCTCTTACTGTAGATTGGTGGGAAGATTTTTTTTTTTTTGAGGGAGGAGGAGGGAAGTGAGAAAAAGAGATTTTATTTGTTCACATGCATTAAGAGGACTGTCAGATACTACTTCAAACAACTTAAGAAAAGGGACTATGTGTCTACTGTTGTATCCATATCATTAAGCACAGTGTCTGGCTCACAATAGGTGCTCAAAAGTCATTTGCTGAATGAACAAATAAACGAACAAATGTTATTAGTATACAGTGCATTTCATGTGTCCTAGGAGAGTTCTGAATAGGGAATGGAAGATGAGTTGGTAGATAGCAAGTGGAAGATTACAAAATAACAGGTTATTAAAGGTGAGAAAACAAGGAAGTCCTAAAAAGGAATGGTAGGAGGTTATTTTAGCTGTAGAAGGGGCACTGGACAAGGAAGCAGTATAGGACACACAGGGCATGGCTTATGACAGAGCTTCCAGCCTACTGACAGCAGGGTAAACTGGAAGCTTTTGAAGGGGGCCAAAATAAGAAATATGAATGGTTATTTCTCCAATGGAATTCCAGACAGATTTCTGGAAAGAAGGTTCAGTGACATAAAAACTTGTAGTAGCAAGCTACTGATATGAGGGAAGTTTATTTAAGGAAAGAGATGTTTCAGTTAAGCATTTGGATTCTATTTGATATACAAATCAGAATCACACAAGCTGAACTGGAAAAAAAAGTATTGTAACACAAATATATTTTCTATTTCTCATGTAATGTGAAATTATTTCTTTCTAAAAGCTGAATACTGAAGTAAACAGAGTAGGCAGGGACAAATGAATAATCTCTGAGAAAAAAGTTTTTTAATTAAGCAAGTAGATTACATAAGCCCAGACATACACAAAGCTTCTTCTTTTAAAAATAATAAAATCTGCAAAAAAGTCAATTATATTTCAATATAGCTGAAAAAAAAAGTACTGGAGTTTCCTATAAATCTAGTCTGAATCACAGTGATGACAAACACAAAAATCACATATAAGAGTACAATGAAGGTTTCTCCAGAATAAGGGGAAGAGCTTTACTACTCCTTATGCATGGCAATTTTGATCTTTAGCAAATAATTTGTTCATCACCCTAATATGGTTGAACTACCACCACATGTGGCAGAAAAAGGTGGTGGTGACAGTAGTGGTAGTGGTAATCCAGAAATGGAGACCTAAGTAATAAAACTTTTCTGAAAGAAAGTAAATGAGATCAAAAACAAGACAAAGATGTAGGCTCTTTCCACTTTTATTCAACTTTGTTCTGGAGCACCCTGAGCCTTGCCCTCCCCATGCAGCAGTTGGGTCACAGTTGGTCCAGGCAAGTGTCCTGAGCCCCACCCTCCCCATGCAGTAGCCTAGAGGCAACCAGCCTGGGTGGGTGTCCTGAGCCCCACCCAACCTGTGCAGAGACTGAGCCACAACCAGTACAGTAGAGCTTCCCAAGTCTCACCTTAGCACAGAAGTAATAGAGGTGCAACTGGGCTGGGTGAGCACCCTAAGCCTTGCCCCCCTTACACAGCAAATGAGTCACAACTGGTTGGGTGAGCGCTCTTAACCTTTCCCACTCCACACAGAGCTGGGACAGGTGAGCACCCTGAGTCCTGCCCTCCCTGCACAGCAGCCCAGCAGAAACCAGGCTGGGCCAGGGCCCTGAGCCCCACTCTCCCTGTGCAGCAGATGGGCCACAATTGAGCAGGTGAGCACCTGGAGCTCCACCCTCCCCTCACAGCAGTCTCAGCCCTATTACAAGCAGCAGGTGCATGCAGCCCACGTGACAGATACCCATAGAGGGCCTGGTTCTGGTGGCCAGCGGAGATTGTGCTTCTTGGCCACAAGGAACAGCTCCTACCAAAGACCACTCCTTCAAGACTGAGGGAGACAGGTGTTTTCCCTAATACATACAGACAAACACAGAGAGACAGGCAAAATGAGGAGATGGAGGAATATGTTCCGAACCAAAGAACATGGCAAATCCCCAGAAAAAAAGACCTTAATGAAGTGGAGATAAACAATCTACCTAATAAAGAGTTCAAAATAATGATCATAACGATGCTCACTGATCTCAGGAGAAGAATGGAAGAACACAGACAGAACTTCAACAAATATATAGAAAATATAAGAAAGAATCAAACAGAAATTATACTAAACTGAAAAATACACTAGAGGGGTTCAACAGCAGAATGGATGAAATACAAGCACAAATCAGTGAGCTGAAAGACAAAGCAATGGAAAACACCCAGACAGAGCAGCAAACTGAAAAAAGAATTTTGAAGAGTGAGGAAGGGACTTCCCTGGTGGCGCAGTGGTTAAGAATCCACCTGCCAAAGCAGGGGACACGGGTTCAAGCCCTGGTCCGGGAAGATCCCACATGCCGCAGAGCAACTAAGCCCTTGAGCCACAACTACTGAAGCTCGCGCACCTACAGCCCGTGCTCCACAACAAGAGAAGCCACCGCAATGAGAAGCATGTGCACCGCAACAAAGAGTAGCCCCCACTCACCGCAACTAGAGAAAGCCTGTGCACAGCAATGAAGACCCAACACAGCCAAAAATAAATAAATTAATTAATTTTTTTAAAAAGTGAGGAAACGTTAAGGGACCTCTGGGACAAGATCAAGTGAAATAACATTTACGTGATAGGGGTCTCAAGAGGATAGGAGAAAAAGAAAAAGTCAGAAAAATTATTTGAAGAAATAACAGGTGAAAATTTCCCTAATTTGGGGAAGGAAAAAGACATCCAGGTCCAGGAAGCCCAGAAAGTTCCAAATAGGATGAATCCAAAGAGAAACACACTGAGACACATTATAATTAAAATGGTAAAAGTTAAGGATAGAGACTCTTAAAACCAGCAAGAGAAAAGCAACTTATTACTTACAAGGGAAACCCCATAAGGCCATCAGCAGATTTTTTTCAGCAGAAACTTAACAGGCCAGAAAAGAGTGGCATGACATATTCAAAATGCTGAAAGAAAAAAACCCCTGCCAACCAAGAATTCTCTACCCGGCAAAGTTATTATTCAGAATTTAAGGAGAGATTAAGAGTTTTCCAGATAAGCAAAAGCTAAAGGAGTTCGTCACCACCAAACTGGCCTTATAAGAAATATTAAAGGGACTTCCCTAAACTAAAAAGGAAAGGCACTAATAATGAGAACATATGAAAGTAAAAATCATACCAAAAAAGGTAAACAAATACTAAAGGTAGTGGATTAATCACTTACAAAGCATATATGAAGGGTTAGACAAAATTATTAAAATTAATTAAAAATACAATAAGTAAGAGATACATAAACTAAAAAGATGTAAAATGTGTCATCAAAAATATGAAACTCAGGGACTGTACATGCATAGGATGTTACATGTAAATCCCACAGTAACCACAAAGAAACAACTTATAGTAAATACACAGAAGAAAATGAGAAAGGGATCTAAATATAATACTAAAGAAAACAATCAAAACACAAGGGAAGAGAGAAAGAGAAGAAGAAAGGAACAGAGAGGAGCTACAAAAACAGCCAGAAAAAAATTAACAAAATGACAATAAGTACATACTTATCAAAAATTACTTTAAACATAAATGGACTAAATTCTCCAAACAAAAGGCACAGAATAGCTGAATGGTTAAAAAAATAAGACCTATATGCTGCCTACAAGAGACTCACTTCAACCTAAAGACAGTTGCAGACTGAAAGTGAAGGGATAGAAAAAGATAAACCATACAATTGGAAACAAAAAGAAAGAAGCTGGGATATCAATATTTGTATCAGAAAAATGAACTTTAAAACGAAGACTGTAACATGAGACAAAGAAGGACATTACATAATGATAAAGGGGTCAATCCAACAAGAGGATATAACATTTTCAAGAATTAATACACCCAACATAGGAGCACCTAAATATATTGGGTTGGCCAAAAAGTTCATTTGGGTTCTTCCACAACACCTTATGAAAACCCAAACGAATTTTTTGGCCAATCCAATATAAGTAAATATTAATAGAAATAAAGAGAGAAATAGACAGCAATACAATTATAGTAGGGGACTTGAATTACGCCACTTACATGAATGAGCAGAGCATCCAGACAGAAAATAAATAAGGGAATATTGGTTTTAAATGATCAAGGGACTTAACAGAGATATACAGCATATTTCATCCAAAAACAGCACAATGCATTCTTTTCAAGTGCACACGAATCATTCTCCAGGATAGATCACACATTAGGCCACAAAACAAGTCTCAATACATTTAAGAAGATTAAAATCTTATCAAGAATCTCTTCCAACCACAATGATACTAAACCAGAAATTAATTATAAGAAAACTGGAAAAGACACAAACACATGGAGACCAAACAACATGCTATTAAACAACCAATGGGTCAATAAAGAAATCAAAGAGGAAATTTTTAAAAACCTTGAGACAAACAGAAATGGAAACACGATGTTCCAAAATCTTTCAGATGCAGCAAAAGCAGTTCTAAGAGGGAAGTTCACAGCAATACAGGCGTACTTCAAGAAACAAGAAAAATCTTAACTGAAAAAGCCTAACTTTACATTTAAAGGAAATAGAAAAAGAAGTACAAACACAGCCAAAAGTTAGTAGAAGGAAGGAAATAATAAAAACCAGAAGAGAAATAAATGAAATAGAGACCAAAAAAATAAAATAAAATAGAAAAGATCAATAAAACTAAAAGCTGGTTCTTTAGAAAGATAAACAAAATCAATAAACCTTCAGCCAGACTCATGAAGAAAAAAGGAGGGCCCAAATAAATAAAATCAGAAATGAAAGAGGAAAAATTACTACCAATATCACAGAAGTACAAAGGATCATAAGAGAATACTATGAATAATTATACACCAACAAATCAGACAACCTACAAGAAATGGATAAATTCCTAAAAACATACAATCTTCCAAGACTGAATCATGAAGAAATAGAAAATCTGAACAGACTGATTACTAGTAATGAAATTGAATCCATAATCAAAAAACCCTCAACAAAAAAAAGTCCACATCCAGAGGGTTTCACAGGTGAATTCTACCAAATATTTAAAGAAGAGTTGATACCTATTTTTCTCAAATTATTCCAAAAAACTGAAGAGGAAGGAACTCTTTCAAACTCACTTTACAATGCTAGCATTTCCCTAATACCAAACCAGACAAAGACACTACAAAAAGGAAAATTTTACGCTAATAATGCTGATGAACATGGATACAAAAATCCTCAACAAAATATATTAGCAGGGACTTCCCTGGTGGTGCAGCAGATAAGACTCTGTGCTCCCAATGCAGGGGGCCTGGGTTCGATCCCTGGTCAGGGAACTAGATCCCACATGCATGCTGCAACTAAGAGTTCACATGCCGCAACTAAGGAGCCTGTGAGCTGCAACTAAGAAGCCCTCCTGCCACAACTAAGGAGCAGGTGAGCTGCAACTAAGGAGCCCTAGAGCTGCAACTAAGGACCCTGCCTGCTCCAACTAAAAGGAGCCCACATGCCACAACTAAGGAGCCCACGAGGCGCAACTAAGGAGCCTGCCTGCTGCAACTAAGACCCAGTGCAACTAAATAAATAAATAAATATTAGCAAACCAAATTCAACAGTACATTAAAAAAACATACACCATGATCAAGTAGGATTTATCCCCAGGATGCAAGGGTGGTTTAACACCTGCAAATCAATCAACGTGATGTGTAACATTAACAGAATAAAGGCTGAAGGTCAATGGAACTCCAAATTGATGACTAGGGACAAAAAAAGTAGTGAGTAAAGGAAAATGAGAAGAAGCAGAGAGGGAGATAAAAAATAAGAAGCCAAAGGAGAATGTAAGAAGGAGAGAAGGAGAAGAAGAGGGAGGGGGAGGGGAGGGAGAGGGAAAGGAGGAGGAGGAGGAAGAGGAGAAGTTCCACGTGTAATAATAGCACCTGCATGCACTGTAGTACTTACTAAGTTACAGGCACCAATCATATATTAACTCATTAAACTCTAACAACAATCCTATGTGTAGGTATTACTAATATCTCCATTTTAAAGACGGGTAAACTGTTAAGTTCCCTAAGATCACTGGATAAACTGTCAGAGATGGGATTTGACCTCAGGAGGAAGAGGGGGAGAAGGAGAAAAGGAAGTACTATGTCATGCTGCTTTGATAACTGGTGAGAGATCAAGTTAGATAAAAATGGAAAGATGTCTACTAGATTTCATTAGTGACGACCAAAAACGCTTCAATAGAATGATAAGGAAACACACCATAGCGGAGAGGGTTGAAAAGCCAAAAACATCAAAGATACATACTTAAGAAGTTTCACGTAATACATAAAGCCGCTCCAAGCTAAGGCTCATTCTTCTAAAATTTAGCCAGGGTCAACTGACTTCCTTAAAAAAACTAGATGTTTCTAAACAAAAGAACATAACATTGGAGTCTTCAAAACTGTCTGAGGAGTTTCATTTGTTTACAATGAAACAAATTATTATTAATAATTACTTTTTAAGCTGCTTTGTTTTAAAACTTGCTTTCAGGGTCCATAAAAGTGCATATTTAGAAATTTTGTTTTTTCAAGAGTATGGTTGCTAACAGAAAGCAATTTTGCAATATGCATCAAAAATTAAAATGTGATTATAGTTTGACCTAGCAATTACATTTATCCTAAAGATATTATTAGATAAGTATGCAAAGATAGACATTTAAGGATGTTTGTTACAGTTTTGTTTAACAGGAAACTCTGGAAACAACGTTAATGTCCATAAAAATTAAATATAAAATGGTTAAATAAATTATGATACATACAACAGAAAAATAAGCAGCCATTTAAAAGGCTAAGCAAGTTCTATGTGTAATAATAGCACCTGGGTGCACTGTAGTGCTTACTAAGTTACAGGCACCAACTGTATATTAACTCATTAAACCTGAACAACAATCTTATGGGATAGGTATTACTAACCTCCCCATTTTAAAGATGGAGAAACTGTAATTTACCTAAGATCACCAGATAAATTCTGTGAGATGGGATTTAAACTCAACCAGTCTGGCTCCAGCATCCATGCTTTTAACCACTACATGTGTGTAGTGACAAGGAAAGATATGCATAATATATTATTAAATGAAAAACAGTCTCGTTCAACAGCATTTTTTTAAAGAAAATAAATATGTTCATCCTTTCACATTGTTCTTCTAGATTTACCCACTACCTCCCCATCTTCTTATCTGTAACCCTCAAAGCCATATTAAAACATATTTGTTTATACATACATATATGTGTATATGTAGGTAGGTAATGCATGCTTACATATTCAGTAGACTAAAGCATGGGAGAAAGATTTTATACCCAATTTTTATTATGGTTACCTCTGGGGTAGGGTTATGAATGGACTTTTCTTTTTTTCTACTGGAGTATAGCTGATTTACAATGTTGCATTAGTTTCAGGTGTACAGCAAAGTGAATCAGTTGTACATATACATATATCCACTCTTTTTTTAGATTCCTTTCCCTTATAGGTTATTACAGAATATTGAGTAGAGTTCCCTGTGCTATATGGTAGGTACTTATTAGTTATCTATTTTATATATAGTAGTGTGTGTATGTCAATCCCAGCACATGTAAGACACAAAATGAGCTTGGGGGTGGGGGAGAGAAAAACATTCTGTCATTTACTTCTTAATCATTGTTGGAAAGCAAAGAGCCTATTCTGATTGGAAATTTTCTCTGCCAACATGAAGTGGCTAAGATTAATTCTGACTGATCATCTCTAATCTATTATAATGTACTATGCTATGACTACTGAATGTTTCATATAATACCTGAATTAGATTTTTAGGAATATGTCCAACCTACCTAGTGGACACTGCCAACATCCTAAATGATTTAATGATGCTACCTACTAGAGCGAATCATTCTTTTAGCTCAATAGCTTTCTAGCTGCCTGGTAGACTGTTTCTAACCCAAAAGGAAGTAGCTCCCATTCAGAAAGTAGGTGTCTATAAACCATACTGAGCAACAGAGACATTTACCTATGTTTATGCTGTTTAAAATTATAAATTCAGCTTTGCCTTTTCTAAGCCAAAAGATTTTAGGCAATCTGGGGCCTTGGCTCCCTCAATAATCAACTGAGGGAGAGAATTAGATTGTTTTCTCTAACACAGTTCATGATTCTCCTACAAATAACACATTTGATGTGTGCTAATGAGATAACCTACGTTAACACTTAGCACACAGTAAGTGCTCAAGTAATGTTATTTCCCTTTCTGATTCCCCTCATCACAAGAAATACAGAGAAATCTAAAGTCCCTCTGCAGCTATACTGAAAATTAGTTAGGCTGGGTTCATAAGCACTTTGAACTATCCCTAATTGTGTTATTCTGATATAAACAAGTTTATATTCTTTTATCTGATAGATTAGAAGCTAAAAGTTAGTCACTGTCAAATGTGTTTGGAGTATTCTTTTTCTAGGTGGGGCAACCAGATCAATTAAGTACACTTCAGTGCAGCCTATATATGTACTGTCTCTATGTGAGGTCAGCTCCAGGATTCAAACAAGGAAGAGAGATAAATATAAACCTATAGTAATGGGAAAGCTCTCCTTTTTATCTTCTCTAACTAGACATTCTCCAGGATGATATTAGATGAGTATCCATGCATTGCTAGAGAAAATACAAAAGCCTTTCTGCCCAGTGGCCAGAGAATGTCCCCTGCACAGGCCATGTCTGGGTTAACATGGCCATAAATAAATGAAAACAATACAGTCAAGCCCCCAAAACCTGTCAACCAGGGGGATAATTTACCAGATGAATAAATTATTAGGCTGACACAGAGTACAGGTCTGATATCCAGAGGTGAAGTCCTGGGTTACCCTCAAAAGACAGACTAAGCACGGGCTAAGAGCACTAGTAAAGAAAGGTCATTAAAAATGAGAAAAGGCATTTTGGGAAAGATGTAATATCTGAAACAAAAAAAATTAGACATGATAGGAAAAATAAAAACTTTGTTGGACTTCCTTATACTTACTTTATGGTTTAATATTGTTTTTAGTCTTAATTACATAATACTTTCACTGCTTAGGCAGTCTAAAAGTCTTATTCCAGCCCTCTGCAGAAAGCATCTTTTGGTTTTGATTTGTTTTAATGACAAGGAAAAAAAATGAGGTAGAGATCCATGATTTCACTGAAAGATATACGCAAAGACGCTTGTTACTTTATTGAGAATATTTAAAATAGTTTCCTTAACTTCTAAAGTAACTTTGTCACATGAACTGTTCATATCTAAACTCAAAATGATTTAATGAAAAATTTGAAGTACAGTTTACGAACTTCATAAAAAACAAATGTTTGACAGAATAAGAGATGAGGAGCAGCAGCCCACATCTTGAGTTGTATAGGGCTTATATTATGTGATGCCTTTGTTTTGAATCAAGGTATTTAATGGTTGAGTATGGAAGCTCGGGCTTCCCTGGTGGCGCAGTGGTTGAGAATCCGCCTGCCAATGCAGGGGACACGGGTTCAAGCCCTGGTCTGGGAAGATCCCACATGCCACGGAGCGGCTGGGCCTGTGAGCCACAACTACTGAGCCTGCGCATCTGAAGCCTGTGCTCCGCAACAAGAGGGGCCGCGATAGTGAGAGGCCCGCGCACCGCGATGAAGAGTGACCCCCACTTGCCGCAACTAGAGAAAGCCCTCGCACAGAAACGAAGACCCAACACAGCCAAAAATAAATAAATTCATAAATAAAAATTAAAATGGAGATTTAAAAAAAAAAAGTACGGAAGCTCTCCTAAAATATCAAGAGCTTCTCTGAAGATTCAAGTTATTATCTTTTGGGAAATCTGGAAGAATTATAGGGAATCTAGTTAACAAATTGTGAATTACTTCATCAATATAATAGTAATCACAATAATGACAGCTACCATTTATTAGGCGATACAATTTTCCAGACATTATGTTAAGAGAATTTTATGTATCATATCGTTTAGCAATCCTATAAATTAGTTTTCATTATTATCTCAAAATTCAGGGTCTGAGTACTAGGAGTAATTTGCCCAAAGTCATACACTAGAGCTGATATTAGAACCAAATCTGTCTGAGTCCGGTGTATGCGATTTTAACCATTACATTTTACTGGGAAAAGGGTGAGCCTGCATCTTTTTATAAACAAGGCAATTATCACCTTCAATAACAGAACTTCATCTTTAACTGAAGGACAAAAACCAACCAGGTTATTTTCATCAACTCTGCAGCAAATGTCTTGCTGTTTCCACACTTTTAAAGCTGCATTGATATGTTGATATAAAATCCAACAAGGTAATTATAATTGAAATCTAACATGTCTTATAACTTTCTAGCTATCAGAGAAAGAACTGCAAATTGAAATGTAGCAGTTTCTTTTTTAGTCAGTGTATTACAGAAGCTTTCTAATAATTCAATTATATGTTTAGGTACCTTTAGGGATGTTATTATGATAAGTATTTTAAGAAGAAAGCTGGCATTATTTTGACAGAAAACAGGTTTTTTTCTCATATCATACAACTTGAATGAATGGAAATATTTTTATCTTACTAGAAAAAGTGCTGTGATAGCAAGATTAAATGGATTATAAGAAAACCAAACTTGAAATAAACAACAACAAAAAAGGATGGGGGAAGGAGAGAGGATCAGAGTTACTCAGAGAAGTCGTTTTTTTTTCTTTCTTTCAAGAATCTAGAATGAGTCAAAGGCTGTAAATTGAATGATGCCCAGTTCCAAGGGCAGAGAGGTAAGACAGTTTGGTAACTTAAACATAAAAACAGACTTACCTTTAGGAGAGCCAAGGCTACATGAAAGATTATGTTCAAACCCTGAAATAGAAAAAGAGAGTCAAAATCAATACTGTCACATCTATCACTATTTTATTAAGTATTTTCCCAAGACTTCCATACATCATTAGTAAAATCTGTTTTCATTTTCACATACAATAATAATTAAACATGAGATTTTTAAAGGTATTTTTTCTTCTCTGAGAGGCTTATTATAAATTTTAGGTGCTATTTAATTAATGCTCACATAAAATTATTGTTTTTACAATAAATTGGCTCAGGGCTTGCAAAAGTCAAGTTCCTTGATCAAAATGGCAGTGACACCAAAGTCTAAAATTATTAATTGAAATTTGTAAGTATTATCTGTGTGATGTGGTTAAACTGCCAGTGGCGAACAAAACAAAACAAAGAAAAATCGTGTTGCTGATAACTGGGACAGATTGTATGAGGGGAATTGTAAGCATCACACTGGATTTCCACTACTGTTCTTATTGCTTTGTTGTTTGTTTTAGTGCTTGCTTTCAAGTAGTATGTGTACAACTAGAGGTGGTAATTAGGGGCTATTTGCTAGACTCCCTTGTCCCTTTTTTCCTGAAAACCAGAGCAATATTTCTTCATGAATAAAGAAATTAAATAGTTTGTTAAGAAGCCATACTGGGGCTGAATTTTGACTCTGAGTTCAGCCCAATGACTCTGAAGAAATGTTGAGATATTAAAGTCAAGAGACAGGAATCTTAAATGCTCAAGATGACAGAGTCAGAAACAAAGTTGCCACAGAATACACAGTTTCCTTGTCATGCAAGTCATCATACATGAGAAGAAAGACCTTTCAAATTTGAGCTGACATCTCCCATAAGTCCAGGGTCTATTTGATGTGCCCTCTTCAGCTTGGTCACGAATATAATCTATCTACCTTCTGGATATAGAGCTGTACCAGATGTGTTATGCAAAGAACCTTTAATAAACCATCCTTTTACTGTCTCCAAAATCAGAAGCAAGAATTAGGACTAGGTAATTGATGCCGAAAACTTGGCTTCTGTGCACCAGTGCCGAATTGAATCTCGGAGACAGAGTTTTCGGTGAAGTAGAAAACAATAGTTTTTTTGCTTTGCCAGGCAAAGGGGGATGCAGCGGGCTCCTGCCCTGAAAAACTGTGTGTCCCAACTGGGAGGATTTGGTAAGTTTTACAGCAATAGTTCAAGGGTGGGGTTGCTGATAAGATTAGGGTGTGTGCAAGGCCTACACTCCTTTAATCTGGCCTCAGGTGGCCTTCTCTTGTGCTGCTCCCTTGTCTCTGAACCCTCTCCCTTCTCTGATTAGCAACTGTTTGAATCTGCCTTTTGGGACTCAGGAAGGTCACGGAGGCTGGGGAGGCTGGAGTCTGTTCCCTGCAAACAAGGAACATGGGACGCAGAAAGGTTTCCGTGCCTTGGAGCCCCACAGGGTCCTGCTCAGTTTCATAATTAGAGTGCATTCCTGTTATAATATGCTAATCTTTCATATTCAACTACTAAACATATGACATAATAGTAAGAAGGGATGAATGATAAACAAAAAATCCTTGGTTGAAGGTTTTGGGTGCACTCAGTTAAATCCTTTAAGAATCAGAAAGCAGTAGGAAGTATAATCAGGCCAGGAGACAAAATCAAATTGACAGAGTGCATCACCACTCCAAGCAATGATTCTAGACTGGTTTTGATCACAATTAGAAAACAAAGGAGACCAAGAGCAGAATCAAAAGAACATGGGTGGGCTTCCCTGGCGGCGCAGTGGTTGAGAATCTGCCTGCCAATGCAGGGGACACGGGTTCAAGCCCTGGTCTGGGAAGATCCCACATGTCACGGAGCAACTGGGCCCGTGAGCCACAATTACTGAGCCTGCGCATCTGGAGCCTGTGCCCCGCAACAAGAGAGGCCACGATAGTGAGAGGCCCGCGCACCGTGATGAAGAGTGGCCCCCACTTGCCACAACTAGAGAAAGCCCTCGCACAGAAACGAAGACCCAACACAGCCATAAAAAAAAAAAAATAAATAAATAAATAAATAAAAATACGTTTAAAAAGAACATGGGTTACAATTAAGCAGAATTTGCTTTCCTCATCTAAATTTGGGTCCTCACCCGCTAGCTGCTGCCCACTTGCAGGCCCTGCTACACATATCCTCCAGCCCCACGTCACAGCAGCTAGGCACAGTGAATCCTCACAACCTGAGTGCTGATCAAGCCGCCATCAGGCCTAAATCCACAGTGTCTCTGGCTCTTGTTTTTCTAGTCACTGCTGGCAATATAAACATCTCTTGTCTCTAGTTCTCTAATCCTCAAAATGCTCTGGTCCTTTCTCCTAAACCAGTCTCCTACTCTTCCCTCTCCTTCCCAAACCCCTTCAGGGTATTCCACTCCATGTTCAACCAACTCTGCTATGTTCTCGACCTCCCTGCCAAACATTTCCCCTGCCTGCTTGCTTTCACAGGAAGAGTGAAATCTCAGTGTTCCATATAAAAACCTGTATTATGATTCTCATTTTTCAGAATATGAACTTGACTAGCCTAAGGTTATATACTCATTTAGTAGTAGCAGGCTAGGATCATTCGCCAAGCCTCCTAATGTGTAGTTTAAGGGCGTTTTCACCACACAGTGCTGGTGTAATGTACTTAATAAGGGCTTATATGATGACCAAATGAATGAACTATACTAGCTATCCCCAAATTTTCTGGGATTTATTCTTTTCCATATGGACCTAACTAGACCAATTTGTAGAATCACCATCAAATGACAGTAAGAAACCTTGTTTTTCAATGATCTCAATGTCAAACTATTGGAGAACTGAGCTATGGAAAACACAAACAAGAACTTGGAGAAAAAAAAAAAAAATCTCTAGATAGCCAAAATAGCTCTCCTTAATACCAGGAAAAAAATTTATTCAATTTTAATTTCATTTACACTTAGAATTAGTTTGGTAATACGATTTTATAGTTTACAGATACCAGAAGTAGCAAAGTAAAAGACAAAGTATGTGGTAGATGGGGTTAGGGACAGAGCCTGTTGAGACAGTTGCCAGAATCAAAATATTAGATCTGATAGAAATAGAAGATAAACTTAAAAAAAAATGTGTAGCTGTCTGGGCTCATTTAGTGGAGCCAATAGCCCTTCAATAGTTAACATTAGTTCACTGTGATAATCTCAGCAATGTTAATGAATGCTTACATTATATTTGAAACATCGTGCTTAAGGGAGCATAGTCTGTGTTTTAAATAAAAAGTAGATTTTCTTTAAGTTTGGGAAGCTAAAGAGGTAACTTTCAGTTATCAGAAAATTTTATATATGTAAATTCTTTAAATAAGTTCATAATAATAAAGTATTATTGCACCTGCTTACATGAAACCCTAGATATTATCCACAAAAATGAAGAAAAGTAAAGACTTCATAAGCCTTCAACTAACGTAGAATAGTGTGGCCAGACTGTGCAAACAAAGGTATTTTTAGACCTCTAAGTTGTTGGAAATCAGGAAAAACTTGCTATTCTACCCAGTGCTTTACTTCACTACAAAATGTATCCTAATTTCCTAAGAAGAGAATAAAAAAGGCAACTTTAGTCGGATATTTTAAAATATCTATTTTTCTCTTTTAAATAAGACATTCCCATTTAGGGATACAATTAGAGGTATCATTAAATTACAGTAACCTTGCTCAGGCCAACATTTGGGCACTACAAATAGGTTGCTTTTTTTTTTTTTTTAAATAAATTTACTTATTTATTTATATATTTATTTATGGCTGCATTGGGTCTTTGTTGCTGCACGTGGGCTTTCTCTAGTTGCAGCAAGCTGGGGTTACTCTTTGTTGTGGTGCACAGGCTTCTCATTGTGGTGGCTTCCCTTGTTGCAGAGCAGGGGCTCTAGGCGCGTGGGCTTCAGTAGCTGTGGCCCACAGGCTCATTAGTTGTGGCTCGCAGGCTCTAGAGTGCAGGTTCAGTAGCTGTGGCACACAGGCTTAGTTGCTCCACAGCATGTGGGATCTTCCCAGACCAGGGCTCGAACCCCTGTCCCCTGCACTGGCAGGTGGATTCTTAACCACTGTGCCACCAGGGAAGTTCCAATAGGTTGCTTTTAAGATGACAATGTCAATGCAAGCTTTGGTCCTCAGCCTGCTAGCCAACAATGAAGTAACTTATAAGCGAACCACCTTTCACTCTTCCAAGCCATCATATGAACTAAATCCCCCATTATTTTATTGTCCACCTACTTTTACATGGTCCAACTTTTGCCTAATTGAGCTGAGATATATTTTTAAAAGAAAAAAATTGTCATATATTTTCAAGATGCTTCCCCCTTCAGGGATATGTAATTTGTAGCAATTTGATTGTTACTGAGGGGTAAATAAGTGTTCCTAATAGGATTGAAAGGGTTAAAGCATTTGCAGAATTATTAAGAGTAAAAACAACAAGTAAATACATTGTTACAGCTACTTATTTATAGTGCAAAGTCTAACTCCAAGTGCAAGATAATAAATGAGTCAACATCCACTGAATATTTTCTATGTGCCAAGATCTAAATTAATTACACCAAAAACATGTCCTTACTTAATCCCACGACAACCTGAAATTCCATTTTACCCACAAGAAAATTAAGATTTAGAGAAGTCAAATTAAATTTCCCAAGGTCACACAGCTATTAAGTGGATTTAAACCTACACGGGGGGGGGGGGATAGGGCAAGATGGCGGAAGAGTAAGACGCGGAGATCACCTTCCTTCCCACAGATACATTAGAAATACATCTACACGTGGAACTGCTCCTACAGAACACCCACTGAATGCTGGCAGAAAACGTCAGACCTCCCAAAAGGGAACAGACGCCCTCGGGCGACCTACACGCAGAGGCAGGTCCAAATCCAAAGCTGAACCCCGGGAGCTGTGCGAACAAAGAAGAGAAAGGGAAATCTCTCCCAGCAGCCTCAGAAGCAGCGGATTAAAACTCCACAAACAACTTGATGCGCCTACATCTGTTGAATACCTGAATAGACAACAAATCATCCCAAATTCAGGAGGTGGACTTTGGGAGCAGGATATATTAATTTTTTCCCTTTTCCTTTTTTTGTGAGTGTATATGTATATGCTTCTGGGTGAGATTTTGTCTGTATAGCTTTGCTTTATGATAGCTTTATTTTACTTTATTTTACTTCACTATATTCACTTTCTTTCGATTTTTTCTCCCTTTTACTCTGAGCCGTGTGGATGAAAGGCTATTGGTGCTCCAGCCAGGCATCAGGGCTGTGCCTCTGAGGTGGGAGAGCCAACTTCAGGGCACTGGTCCACAAGAGACCTCCCAGCTCCACGTAATACCAAATGGCGAAAATCTCTCAGAGATCTCCATCTCAACATCAAGACCCAGCTTCACTCAACGACCAGCAAGCTACAGTGCTGGACACCCTATGCCAAACAACTAGCAAGACAGGAACACAGCCCCATCCATTAGCAGAGAGGCTGCCTAAAATCATAATAAGGCCACAGACACCCCAAAATACACCACCAGACGTGGACGTGCCCACCAGAAAGACAAGATCCAGCCTCATCCACCAGAACACAGGCACTAGTTCCCTCCACCAGGAAGCCTACACAACCCACTGAACCAACCTTAGCCACTGGGGACAGATACCAAAAACAACAGGAACTACGAACCTGCAGCCTGTGAAAAGGAGACCCCAAACACAGTAAGATAAGCAAAATGAGATGACAGAAAAACACACAGCAGATGAAGGAGCAGGGTCAAAACACACCAGACCTAACAAATGAAGAGGAAATAGGTAGTTTACCTGAAAAAGAATTCAGAATAATGATAGTAAGGATGATCCAAAATCTTGGAAATAGAATAGGAAAAATGCAAGAAACATTTAACAAGGACGTAGAAGAACTAAAGAGGAACCAAGCAACGATGAAAAACACAATAAATGAAATTAAAAATACTCTAGATGGGATCAATAGCAGAATAACTGAGGCAGAAGAACGGATAAGTGACCTGGAAGATAAAATGGTGGAAACAACTACTGCAGAGCAGAATAAAGAAAAAAGAATGAAAAGAACTGAGGACAGTCTCAGAGACCTCTGGGACAACATTATACGCACCAACATTCGAATTATAGGGGTCCCAGAAGAAGAAGAGAAAAAGAAAGGGGCTGAGAAAATATTTGAAGAGATTATAGTTGAAAACTTCCCTAATATGGGAAAGGAAATAGTTAATCAAGTCCTGGAAGCACAGAGAGTCCCATACAGGATAAATCCAAGGAGAAACACGCCAAGACACATATTAATCAAACTGTCAAAAATTAAATATAAAGAAAACATATTAAAAGCAGCAAGGGGAAAACAACAAATAACACACAAGGGAATCCCCATAAGGTTAACAGCTGATCTTTCAGCAGAAACTCTGCAAGCCAGAAGGGAGTGGCAGGATATACTTAAAGTGATGAAGGAGAAAAACCTACAACCAAGATTACTCTACCCAGCAAGGATCTCATTCAGATTTGATGGAGAAATTAAAACCTTTACAGACAAGCAAATGCTGAGAGAGTTCAGCACCACCAAACCAGCTTTACAACAAATGCTAAAGGAACTTCTCTAGGCAAGAAACACAAGAGAAGGAAAACACCTACAATAACAAACCCAAAACATTTAAGAAAATGGGAATAGGAACATACATATCGATAATTATCTTAAATGTAAATGGATTAAATGCTCCCACCAAAAGACACAGACTGGCTGAATGGATACAAAAACAAAACCCATATATATACTGTCTACAAGAGACCCACTTCAGACCTAGAGACACATACAGACTGAAAGTGAGGGGATGGTAAAAGATATTCCATGCAAATGGAAATCAAAAGAAAGCTGGAGTAGCAATTCTCATATCAGACAAAATAGACTTTAAAATAAAGACTATTACAAGAGACAAAGAAGGACACTATATAATGATCAAGGGATCGATCCAAGAGGAAGGTATAACAATTGTAAACATTTATGCACCCAACATAGGACCACCTCAATACATAAGGCAAATACTAACAGCCATAAAAGGGGAAATTGACAGCAACACAATCATAGTAGGGGACTTTAACACCACACTTTCACCAATGGACAGATCATCCAAAATGAAAATAAATAAGGAAACACAAGCTTTAAATGATACATTAAACAAGACGGACTTAATTGATATTTATAGGACATTCCACCCAAAAACAACAGAATACACATTTTTCTCAAGTGCTCATGGAACATTCTCCAGGATAGATCATATCTTGGGCCACAAATCAAGCCTTGGTAAATTTAAGAAAATTGAAATCGTATCAAGTATCTTTTCCGACCACAACGCTATGAGACTAGATATCAATTACAGGAAAAGATCTGTAAAAAATACAAACACATGGAGGCTACACAATACACTACTTAATAACGAAGTGATCACTGAAGAAATCAAAGGGGAAATCAAAAAATACCTAGAAACAAATGACAATGGAGACACGATGACCCAAAACCTATGGGACGTAGCAAAAGCAGTGCTAAGAGGGAAGTTTATAGCAATACAAGCCTACCTCAAGAAACAGGAAACATCTCGAATAAACAACCTAACCTCGCACCTGAAGCAATTAGAGAAAGAAGAACAAAAAAACCCCAAAGCTAGCAGAAGGAAAGAACTCATAAAGATCAGATCAGAAATAAATGAAAAAGAAATGAAGGAAACAATAGCAAAAATCAATGAAACTAAAAGCTGGTTCTTTGAGAAGATAAACAAAATTGATAAACCATTAGCCAGACTCATCAAGAGAAAAAGGGAGAAGACTCAAATCAATAGAATTAGAAATGAAAAAGGAGAAGTAACCACTGACACTGCAGAAATACAAAAGATCATGAGAGATTACTACAAGCAACTCTATGCCAATAAAATGGACAACCTGGAAGAAATGGACAGATTCTTAGAAATGCACAACCTGCCGAGACTGAACCAGGAAGAAATAGAAAATATGAACAGACCAATCACAAGCACTGAAATTGAAACTGTGATTAAAAATCTTCCAACACACAAAAGCCCAGGACCAGATGGCTTCACAGGCGAATTCTATCAAACATTTAGAGAAGAGCTAACACCTATCCTTCTCAAACTCTTCCAAAATATTGCAGAGGGAGGAACACTCCCAAACTCATTCTACGAGGCCACCATCACCCTGATACCAAAACCAGACAAAGATGTCACAAAGAAAGAAAACTACAGGCCAATATCACTGATGAACATAGATGCAAAAATCCTCAACAAAATACTAGCAAACAGAATCCAACAGCACATTAAAAGGATCATACACCATGATCAAGTGGGGTTTATCCCAGGAATGCAAGGATTCTTCAATACACGCAAATTAGTCAACGTGATACACCATATTAACATATTGAAGGAGAAAAACCATATGATCATCTCAATAGATGCAGAGAAAGCTTTCGACAAAATTCAACACCCATTTATGATAAAAGCCCTGCAGAAAGTAGGCATAGAGGGAACTTTCCTCAACATAATAAAGGCCATATATGACAAACCCACAGCCAACATTGTCCTCAATGGTGAAAAACTGAAACCATTTCCACTAAGATCAGGAACAAGACAAGGTTGCCCACTCTCACCACTATTATTCAACATAGTTTTGGAAGTGTTAGCCACAGCAATCAGAGAAGAAAAAGAAATAAAAGGAATCCAAATCGGAAAAGAAGAAGTAAAGCTGTCACTGTTTGCAGATGACATGATACTATACATAGAGAATCCTAAAGATGCTACCAGAAAACTACTAGAGCTAATCAATGAATTTGGTAAAGTAGCAGGATACAAAATTAATGCACAGAAATCTCTTGCATTTCTATACACTAATGACGAAAAATCTGAAAGTGAAATTAAGAAAACACTCCCGTTTACCATTGCAACAAAAAGAATAAAATATCTAGGAATAAACCTACCTAAGGAGACAAAAGACCTGTATGCAGAAAATTATAAGACGCTGATGAAAGAAATTAAAAATGATACAAATAGATGGAGAGATATACCATGGTCTTGGATGGGAAGAATCAACATTGTGAAAATGACTCTACTACCCAAAGCAATCCACAGATTCAATGCAATCCCTATCAAACTACCACTGGCATTTTTCACAGAACTAGAACAAAACATTTCACAATTTGTATGGAAACACAAAAGACCCCGAATAGCCAAAGCAATCTTGAGAACGACAAATGGAGCTGGAGGAATCAGGCTCCCTGACTTCAGACTATATTACAAAGCTACAGTAATCAAGACAGTTTGGTACTGGCACAAAAACAGAAATATAGATCAATGGAACAGGATAGAAAGCCCAGAGATAAACCCACGCACATATGGTCACCTTATCTTTGATAAAGGAGGCAAGCATATACAGTGGAGAAAAGACAGCCTCTTCAATAAGTGGTGCTGGGAAAATTGGACAGATACATGTAAAAGTATGAAATTAGAACACTCCCTGACACCATGCACAAAAATAAACTCAAAATGGATTAAAGACCTAAGTGTAAGGCCAGACACTATCAAACTCTTAGAGGAAAACATCGGCAGAACACTCTATGACATAAATCACAGCAAGATTCTTTTTGACCCAGCTCCTAGAGAAATGGAAATAAAAACACAAATAAACAAATGGGACCTAATGAAACTTAAAAGCTTTTGCACAGCAAAGGAAACCATAAACAAGACCAAAAGACAACCCTCAGAATGGGAGAAAATATTTGCAAATGAAGCAACTGACAAAGGAGTAATCTCCAAGATTTACAAGAAGCTCATGCAGCTCAATAACAAAAAAATGAACAACCCAATCCAAAAATGGGCAGAAGACCTAAATAGACATTTCTCCAAAGAAGATATACAAATTGCCAACAGACACATGAAAGAATGCTCAACATCATTAATCATTAGAGAAATGCAAATCAAAACTACAATGAGATATCATCTCACACCGGTCAGAATGGCCATCATCAAAAAATCTAGAAACAATAAATGCTGGAGAGGGTGTGGAGAAAAGGGAACACTCTTGCACTGTTGGTGGGAATGTAAATTGATACAGCCACTATGGAGAACAGTATGGAGGTTCCTTAAAAAACTACAAATAGAACTACCATACGACCCAGCAATCCCACTACTGGGCATATACCCTGAGAAAACCATAGTTCAAAAAGAGTCATGTACCAAAATGTTCATTGCAGCTCTATTTACAATAGCCAGGACATGGAAGCAACCTAAGTGTCCATCATCGGATGAATGGACAAAGAAGATGTGGCACATATATACAATGGAATATTACTCAGCCATAAAAAGAAATGAAATGGAGGTATTTGTAATGAGGTGGATGGAGTTAGAGTCTGTCATACAGAGTGAAGTAAGTCAGAAAGAGAAAAAGAAATACAGTATGCTAACACATATATATGGAATCTAAGGAAAAAAAAAAAGGCCATGAAGAACCTAGTGGCAAGACGGGAATAAAGACACAGACCTACTAGAGAATGGACTTGAGGATATGGGGAGGGGGAAGGGTGAGATGTGACAGGGTGAGAGAGTGTCATGGACATATATACACTACCAAATGTAAAATAGATAGCTAGTGGGAAGCAGCCGCATAGCACAGGGAGATCAGCTCTGTGCTTTGTGACCACCTAGAGGGGTGGGATGGGGAGGGTGGGAGGGAGGGAGATGCAAGAGGGAAGAGATATGGGAACATATGTATATGTATAACTGATTCACTTTGTTATAAAGCAGAAACTAACACACCATTGTAAAGCAATTATACTTCAATAAAGATGTTTAAAAAAAAAAAAAAAACCTACACAGTATAACTCTAGAACTCATACTCTTAACCACTAAGTTAGAGAAGATGGCTCAAGGAATAAATGAATGAATGAATGAATCACTTAGTTGGGTATCATTTAATGCGGCCTCTAATTCCTAAAGGATTAAAGTGATTCTTCCCATTTAAAGGCAAGTACATTTTGAGAGCAGGGAGGAGAAAGATAACAAATAGGTGACTTCTACCAAAACCAAATTTTATTATTTGTCTTCATATTGAAAACACACAAAAATTAGCTGACTGCTTGCAGGATGTGAAGCAATAGAAACTCAGCTTGCTGTGAAAAGAAAGGGTCACCACCTTCCTCCAGTGACAAGAGACTGAGATCAGCCTTGTGTGTGTGAAGGAGTAGTTCCTTAACTGATTGGGAAGCTGCTGTTTCAAAATTCAGTCACAGCCTGGCAAAACCTTCACTTTGAAGAACACCTACAAGTAATTGCCCCAAATTAAATAATTGCTCCAAAGTGCAGATCATCGTGTTCCTGGGTAGGCCAACAACTGAGCACCCACAATCTTGCATAAAGGAAGGCTGACAGCAGAGCACGCACTGAAACAAAGACACTGAACATTTTTGGCTCTGATGAGCCGGCAATCGTGGGCTCACAGGGGGCTGACAGATTGTGTGAGAAGCTGTCAAAAACTGCACTGACAGCACCGAGAACAAATGCTGAAAAGGTAGTGTCAAAAAGTGCCAGAAGTGCTTCAGCACCTGGGTCCTCAGGGATCAAAATAAAAGGGAAATAAGTAGTATGTGGAAATGGAAATCCAAACAACAAGGCAGTGAATAATTATCAAACCAGGTAAACGGAGCAGGCTCGCAGGCAAATACAACTGAAAGCTAGAGGAAATAGGTGCTGCCCTTTCTGGCCCATCCAACAATGGGACACGTCACCCGAGGAAGGGGCAATGAATAAATGAGACAGCATATAAAAAGCATATCAGATGAACTGAGCACTTGCTAAGTATTCAGTAAATGCTAGCGATTCTTATTAGGTTCACATATTTATTGTCTGCCACATCTTACATTTTCTATGTATATTTTTTCACTAATTCTCTCGATAGCTCTTATGGCATATGTGTTACTGCCACCATTTTAGAAATGAGGAAACTGACGTTAGGAGACATCACACTGTTAGTAAATGGGAAAGGCAAGACTAGAATTTATGTATGTCTGACCCCCCAAAAAACCCATGCCTTCTTTCACTGATTCCACCTCTACTGCAAAGTCAGGGAGATTTTGGTGAGATATCTGTTATGAATTAAAGATAGTCATAATTCTTGGACACTTCTCCCATTGAGAGGTGGGGTCTTGATTCTCTCCTCTTGAATCTGGGAAGACTGTGCTACTGCTTTGACCAACAGAATATGATAGAAGTGAAGCTCTGCCAGTACTCTGGGCCCAGGTCTCATAAGGGACTGACAGCTTCCACGTCCTATCTCACGGAGCGCTTGCTCTTGGAAGCCAGCCACTATGTAAGAAGTGCAATTACACTTAGACTCCCATGCTCTAAGAGGCCAAAAAAAGAAGAAGGGACCTGCAGGACAAGATGCCATGCACAGAAAGAGAGGCAAGGATCACCCAGGTGCCAGATATGTGAGTGAAGATGTCATCTTGAAAGTGAATCCTCCAGACTCAGGTGCCCCAGCAGATGCCATGTAGATCAGAGATGAAGCATATTAGCTAAATTCTTCTCAAATTCCTGACTTATGAAATTGTCAACAAAATAAATGGCTATTTTTAATTTTTAAAACGCTTTCATTTTGAAATAATTTCAGGTTTAGAAAAAATTTGCAAAAATAGGACCAAGAGTTTCTGCATACCCTTCACCTGGCTTTATCAGATGTTAACATCTTACATAACCACAGTACAACTATCAAAACCAAGAAAATAATATTCAAATTTTGTCAAATGTCCCACTAATGTCTTTTTTCTGGTCCAGGATCCAATAGTTGTCATGTCTCCTTTGTCTTTCATCTGGGATGGTTTTCAGTCTTTGTCTTCCACAAACTTGACACTTTTTTAAAGAGTACTGGCCAGTTATTTTGTAGAATGTCCCTCAATTTGATTTTTCTGATGCTTCCTTATGATTAAACTTAGATTATGTATTCTTGGCACATATACCACAGAAGCAATGTTGTGTCAGCGCATCATATCAGGAGGCTACACAGTATCACTATGTCTTGCTCTAAAATCATTGTTTTAAAGCCACTCAGGTTTGACGTAGTTTGTTATGCACATCAGGTACCTGAGAAGAAACCTTTCAGCTTCTCTTTGTTAAATTTCTTACTTCTGTGATCTATAAAGTAATGCATTTTTTTCCACAGAAAAAAGAGAGTGACAGATAATTACCATGCAAATATAAAGAAGTAAATACTGGCTGCTCTTAAATATAGGTCCTATAACAAGAATACCGTAAATGTTAGCCAAAATGTATTTTACTTTATTCTGTGTTTCTCGTATTGTAAGCACTTTACAAGTTCAGTTTTTTAGGATGACTAAATGATGGACTTTGATGGAGTAATAAGTAAAATGATGTGATGTTTTGGCTTTTGGTTTGTTTCTGGATGCCCACTAGAGGTCAGGATTGTAGCACTGAAAATCAAGAAGGAGCTTTTAAAAAAAAGATTTCAGGGACTTCCACAGCAGCCTTGCATACAAATTCACTTAAAGTCCTAATTTCAAAACCCTCATGGATAAGTCCTCCCTTATGTCTACTACTAATTCACTAATATAATATAAAATATAACAAAACTTGGATGATTCCCACCCTTCCTTCCCCCAGTTGTATTATATATTGTCCATTTTTGTTATAGAATCATTTGTTAATTTTTCGTAAGTAGAGTGGTGAAGAAGAGTTCAAGAATGGAGAGGGATGAAAAGTAAATGTAACATGAATGCATCTGTCTGGTTGTGGGTGATTATCTTTGCTTGACTTGGATTTGTTTTTTGAGTGAAGTACTGAAAACAGGTATATCTATAAAGTCTGAGTCCTTAATTATGAGTGACTCTGGAAAGAATTCTTAGAGGTTTGTGTCATCTGAATTAAATAAACCTTTCAGAAACAAGGCATGTAAAATAAGAGAAATAAATTAAATGATAGCTTTTGACAAGTATTCATGAAATCTGTGTACCAGGCATTCTGAGAACTGCTTAGTATATACAAGCACTTGTATGTTTACAAGGATGGGTAAATCATCCCTCTACCAAGGGACTCCCAGACTAGTATAGGAGATAAAAATGTAAACAGACAACATATCACCCCTGGGTAAAAAGGAGAGGTGTGACCTGGAAAGCACTTTGTAGTTCCTATAAAGATGCCCTACTGGCAATGAACACTGGCAATCACCTTTCTGTTCTCAAATCCTCTCAAGTCATGATGTGCCTTGGATTATGTTGTCTTCTAGCTACAGTTATCAGTCAGTGATCCCAGGCTGCAGGGGTGTTTTTGATTCCCTTCATAAGGACAAAGTACTCTCACCAATTCCTAACTACCAGCTGATCTTGATTCTCTCCTTCCTCCAATCTCCTGCTAGAGTTTCCATTGACCCAACTCACCCAGAAGCCAGAAGGTATAGGAACTCTGTTAGAGTTCTTGTACCTACACCCCCCGTCTTTCTTTTAAAATAAAAAAAATGAGAGATGAGAGAGATGTAGATGTATGAGAGATGTAGAAGCTGAAACACATTGCTGAAGGTTCATTAATTCACCCAAGATCACACACAAATGTTTGAAGCTGGGATTCAAGACAGGCAGTCTGTCTCCAGAGATAGTGTTTGAAATGACCATGGTACACTATACATTCTCCTCAAATTTGAAGCTATTAATTTAAAGTCAGAATAAGAATATTTTAAAGGTTAGCTGAATTAACAATGGAAATATTTTAATACTGCATCTGCAGACTAAACATGGCTCCAGAAGACCATTAGCTAAGAGATACATGAGAGTGTATCAATTTATTATTACAAGGTATATATTAATACATCAACTTGAGCAGCATTAAATATATGCTTGTGAGACAATAGAAAATACATATTGGCCTCTGCCCGGGTTGTTGGCACAGAGCTCCAGAAACCCTTGTAATTTCCAAAGTGATAAGAACACTAGGAGCATCTCTGTTCGAATATTTGGTGTTTGACACTAGTTCCTGACACAGGGCTCTCGGAACCTTTGTAATTTCCTGGGTGACAGGAGTGTCTTTTGTTCTAGTGAAGCAAGAACTGTGGGTGGATTCCTGGATGGCTCCTGGATGAGGGCTGGTCTCTGAAAGATCAAGCCATGATTAGAAGCTTGGAATTTCCGGACCTGGCCCACACTCTCTTGAGAAGGGAGAAGGGTTGAAAATGAAGTTAATGATCAATCAAGCCTGTGTTATGAAGTCTCCATAAAAATCCCAATAGTATGGGATTTGGAGAGCTCCTAGGTTGGCGAACACATCCACACTGGGAGAGTAATGTACCCCAAACTCCGCTGGGACCAAAGCTCCTGTGCTTGGGACACTCCCAGACCTTGCCTTATGTATCTCTTCATCTGGCTATTCATCTGTATCCTTTAATAAACTGGGAAAGGTAAGTAAATGTTTCCCTGAGCTCTATGAGCCCCTCTAGCTAATTAATTGAACTTGGGGAGGGGGTCATGGGAACCTCTGATTTGTAGCCAAAATGGACAGAATTGTGGGTAACCTGGGGACCTATTACTTGCAACTGGCATCTGAAGTAGGGTGGGAGCACAGTGCTTTGGGACTGAGCCTTTAACCTTTGGGATCTGACACTATATCCAGGTAATTCCAGTGTTGGAATTGAGTTAAATCGTAGGACACCCAGCAGGTGTTGCAGAGAACTGCTTGGTGTGGGGAAAAACATCCACACATTTGGAGACTAAAAGCGTCAGAAGTGAAGTGTTCTGTGTGAGTGTGCTAGGAGTATGAGAGCACAGGAGACACACAGAGAAGAAACAAAGGAGATAACACTGAACTGAGATTTTCCCCTACAGCAGGAGGGAAAAACAGGTTTTTTTCCTTTACAGTGCTAATCCAGGGAATCCCAACCGGAAGATTTAGACCTACTGGTAAACTATAAGGCCTTCCTTGATAACTCTCTCAGTAGGCTGCTACCGTGTCGTGTACCATCATGCACGATGTCAACAGGGAATGGCACTTTCCCCCCTGCTGCTTGTAGGGATTTCACTGGTGGTACCCACTCCCCCCAAATCCCACCCTCCTTAGTCATCTCATAGCTATGGGGAAATGAAAAATAGGTTCTTCTCAAGGAATTCCCCCATATTAGACCATGCCCTGAACCTCTGGACCTTACTGTATGGTGTTTTTCTCTACCTGGAACATTCTTCCCTCTTCTCTTAGTTAGTGTTCCCCTTGTCTAGGTCTGGGATTAGACACTAATTCCTCTGGGAGGCTTTTTGGCTTTTCATTGCTGGGTTAGGTACCCCTCAGTAGTGATCTTTAAAAGCACCTATGCTCTCCATATCACAGCACTCATTCTACTGCTGTGTAACTACTCATTTACCGGTCTCTATTTCCCTGTAAGTTACATGAGGGCAGAACCCTGCCTGTGTCTTTACTGGTATATTTCCATCTCTCGGGACACTACCTGGAACAGAGTAGGTGCTCAGAATTAGTTGAATGAATTGATGAAATGAATAGGGTTGTTAGGATCAAGGAAAAAAACCTTGAATGAGAACTAAAATTCACGAAATGTTCTTCAAACATTTGTTTCATTTCAAACATTTCATTTCAAACGAAATGTTCATTCAAACATGTTCTTTTGGTTGTTGAGCCTCCTTTTCAGGTTATTTGGAAAGATAAACATGTTATGCTCAGTTCCTTCTTAAATATAAAAATTAAGCTCCTGGAGAGTAACACTAAAATACATACATGTTATCTTTCATCTTTTTCTGTCCCAGAAAGTTCATCACTTCTTTCCAAATCTGAAAACTAGGGTATAGTGCATCAGGAAAACAAAACCAATTACACACTAATCACAGTCGTCAGAGATAAAAAGGAACTGATATTTTAAGTACTCTCAAAGCAGAATCATGCCAAAAAACAAAACTCAAGAATTTTCAGTCAAATATACAGTTGAGAGGATTTAAAAACCTCAGGAAATTGTATGTAGGGGCTTCCCTGGTGGCACAGTGGTTAAGAATCCACCTGCCAATGCAGGGGACACGGGTTCGAGCCCTGGTCCGGGAAGATCCTACATGCCGCAGAGCAACTAAGCCTGTGCACCACAACTACTGAGCCTGCGCTCTAGAGCCCATGAGCCACAACTACTGAGTCCACGTGCCACAACTACTGAAGCCCGCGTGCCTAGAGCCCATGCTCCGCAACAAGAGAAGCCACTACAATGAGAAGCCCACACACCGCAACGAAGAGTAGCCCATGCTCGCCACAACTAGAGAAAGCCCATGCGCAGCAACAAAGACATAACCCAGCCAAAAATAAAAATAAATAAAATAAATAAATTTTTAAAAAAAGTAACAGCTGTTAACATTAAAAAAAAAAAAAGAAATTGTATGTACTTTTGCTTGGTTGATGAATCCAGTGAATGGCTGCACCTAGACTAACACACCAGGGAATGTCCTGCATAGTTAATTCTTACCCCTCCATGGCTGAAGTCCTGAGGTTTGTGTCATGGTGGGAAACCATTAGTGAGTGTATTCATCTTTGGAGACCCCTTCTCTTTCTTCTGTCCTCACTCAGTATATGGGTAAATGTTGGTGAAGCTTAAACACTAGGGACAGTAGACGTAGAAGAGATACAGGAGGAAAGCACTGAAAAAGAGTCTGAAAACTTAAACCAGGTAAACGACTCCACTGTTGCCCACCATGTCTCTGTCAAGGTATAAGAAGAATATTACTAATTACAGGAATTTACAAAATTTAAAAAATCTCCAGATGGGGCAGCTCCATCTTTCTCTCCACTGCCTGTCCCCGCAGTGCAAACTTTAAAAATCAGAATGATATACCCTGGGGATAACCAAGGAGCCCAAATTTCTTTCTGCCTCTGAGACAGATGTAGCTTCTTTCTGCCAACAACCACACAGGACTTAGTACCAAACTGAACACACCACTTTACAGAAGCCATTCCATGGTAAACCTTAATTGCTACCATCTCATATAGGGTTTATTGAAAAGAACTTCTGAGTACACTGTCTTATTCAACTGTAACAATATCTGTTCGTAGACAAGCTGATAGTAATACCTCCATTTTACAAAGGAAGCTCAAATATGCTAGGTGATTTATTTTAATTCACAGAATTAGAACTGGAATGACAAGCTTCCTGACTCTAATCCAGTTCTTTGTCATTAGATGAGTGGTTCTCAATCCAGGCTTTTTATTAGAATCACCTGGGGTGCTTTTATAACACAGGAATGCAGGAGTTCCACCTCAGATCAAAGAAATAAAAAAATCTGGAGGGTAGAGCTTGGCCACTTGTATTTTTAAGAATTTCCCAAGAGCCTCTAATTTGAACTCAGACTGAGAGCGGAGCATTACCTAATGCAAGTCAACTGCTCATTAGAATCACCTAGGGAGCTTTCCTAACACCTTAAGGTCTAATTTTATTGGTCTGGGTGGGGCCAGGTGATTATAATATGCAGCCAAGTGTGGGAATCACCACACAATGCCTCTAACAAGCACATCTTAAAACTCCTTAACTTAAAGTCTGCTTTTGGCTATTTCATAATATTTTAAATGTTTCTAAAGGTCACATGTGGAAAGTTCTTAAAGTCAAACATTGAAATTAAATGTCACTAAAGATATTGTGAGTTGCATTATAGCATTATTTAATTAAGAGGTACGGAATCTAGCTGAAGATGATGATGATGATAGAAACAGACGCAACTGATCTTCTCTGGTGGCGCAGTGGTTAAGAATCCACCTCCCAATGCAGGGGACAGGGGTTTGAGCCCTGGTCCGGGAAGATTCCATATGCCGCGGAGCAACTAAGCCCGTGCACCACAACCACTGAGCCTGCGCTCTAGAGCCTGCAAGCCACAACTACTACGACTGCCTGCCACAACTACTGACGCCTGCGCACCTACAGCCCATGCTCCGCAACAAGAGAAGCCACCACAATGAGAAGTCCGCGCACCGCAACCAAGAGTAGCCCTCGCTCGCTGCAACTAGAGAAAAGCCCGCATGCAGCAACGAATACTAAATGCAGTCCAAAATATAAATAAATAAATAAATCTTTAAAAAAGAAATAGAATATGTCTTAAGAAATATATATCAAAAATATATCTTAAAATATATATATACCTTCAAAAAAAAAAAGACTGATATGGTGCTCAGTATAGTTTTTTAGAAATTGTGGTCAAATAAATGAAGATGTTAAATAATCTCTCCAGAATCTATTAATACCAATCATGTGTTATAAAAAAACTGGAACATATTCAATTCTCTAATGAATGGTCCTTTCAAGTATATTCATGTAGGTAATAATCCACTAAGAAAAGATAGTTGATGTTTCCTACAGTGAGTAAATCAATATATCAGATTTTATTTGAATTATGCAAAAAATCTCATCAAGTACTTAAAATATCAAGGTAAATTATATTTTATGCATTTAAAAATGAATATATGACAAATTCTAAAAAAGCATACTATATTCTCTATAAAATATGAACATAACTCTTTGTATAACATAAATCAAAACTAAAATATAATATATAGAAAACATAATGTATAGAAAACTCACAACCTCTAGCATGGATGAATTTTATCATGGAAAATATCTGACCTTTTATTTCAATGAGTACAGCAAAAAAAGAGAGATATGATGCATATCTGAGAAAATGACTAATAAAAACATAAACGCTGGGATCCACTGCAGGCTAGTCTATATACCCCGCCAGTAGAAAAAAAAAATAAAGTGGTCCCTTTGAACGTTGTTGAAAATAGGTTACTTGTGTCCAATTTCACAAATGTCTTCAGTGATTTATGTCCATGTATATATGTGTACATATTTACATACAGGTGGTATTATTCTGTTTTAATAGGAAACTATACAATTGGCTATTTTATTTTAATTAATTAATTAATTTTAATATCTTTATTGGAGTATAATTGCTTTACAATGTTGTGTTAGTTATACAATTGGCTATTTTTAAATCTACAGGAAATACAATGAAATGAGTTAAGCTTAACAAAAATGCAAACAGGAAAATTTGAAAGTGATAAAATTTGGCAGATTAATGGTGAGAAAAGAACAGCATATAATGAAAAACTAAGCAAAAAAATGTCAATTTAGCAGGTTAATTTTATGAAACTGGTAATAGAAAAAATTTCAGAGAAAACAAGCTATCAATATTATTTTCTTTAAAAATTCCAATGAAAATCAGAACTTCTCTGGCGGTCAAGTGGTTAAGACTCTGCGCTTCCAATGCAGGGGGCACGGGTTTGATCCCTGGTTGGGGAACTAAGATCCCGCATGCCGAGCAGCACGGCCAAAAAGAAAAAAAAAAAAAAAAAACCAATGAAAATCAACATTTGCTCATCAATTACAAATGTGCCCCAAATTTTAACATAAATACATATTACCTGCTTGACCAGAAACCACATTCCTTACTAGAAGAGACAATATACATGTTTTGAAAATAATAATTTTTTACTGCAACCTGAAAACTTAATTTTGAAACTAAAAATGTTTACAATACACAAATGACACATTTTTAAATGTAACAAAATATTCTGATGAGTAATTGATTTTCCTTGAATACAAAAACAGTTATAAGTTGGCAAAGGTCCTATTTTCTATAGCTCTATGATGTTCCTAGCCAAGCATTTTTGCACAGCAATCTTAATAATTTAGAGTATAATTTTCCCTTTTCCACCTATCCATTCATACATCATGGATATGTAAAATCTACAACCTCTGACCCATGAGCTATAATGATTATCTACTTTTTTAGAAAGCAAAAAGTAAATGAGCTTCCAGTATATTTTCAATTAAGTACTATGATTTATGCAGCAAATCATTTTTTGTTAGTAATTAGCTATCATGGAATAAAACACCGAGGACTTCAGGTACCATGAAGTATAGTCATTTGATTGCTCTAGGATATAATTCAGGTCATTCACAATTATGCTAAGCTATAAAATGGATGGGGGGAGCTTGTTCCTTTATTAAGAGCTGACCAAAAGAAAGGTATCTATCTAAAGGAGGCACATAATTGAATCACTTATACTGGAAGTTCTTTTCCAAGAAATCCTGGCCTCACATCAAGGAACTATACTAGAAATCACATATCTGCCTGCCATAGTGAGGAGATGTCTCCATTTAAGAAAAGACAGAAGAATTAGTTCAGTTAATTTGGTCTGAGATCTACTAAATGACAAAACAAAAACAAACAAGTTAAAAGTGAGAGCTATAACAAATCAAAGAGACCTAATTAATAAAGGACACTGTGGCAACAGGAATATAGTAGTTGCTGCAAAAATCCTATAATTATAGGGAAAAATTCCAGAAGCCCTGTGAAATTCATTCCCATTTAAACATAGTAAATTAAGCCTCCTATTAAACAATCTGGAAATTCACTGTAGAAATTCATTAATGCTGTAAACTGAAAGTTTCAGAGCAGGAGTTAAAAGATCTGTATCATAATTCCATTTCTGCCACCAACTGGCTTAGGTAAGTGTCTTAACCTCTCTGTGAGTTAAGATTCTTAAATAATAAAATGCGGAACACTGGTTAAAAATAATAAAGGGGGGTTTGTTGAAAGTTGACTTCCTGAATCCCACCCTGTAAGATTCTGATTCTTAGTGCATTGATTCTTAGAGGTTTTAGCACATGGCCTCAGTCGCAAAGAAGAGTAAGGATTCCTACAATCCAGTATTTAAGAGGCTGAGTATCAAGATAGGTTTGATTCTAGCTCATCTCATCTTGTGCCTCATTTATAATAGATGACATCTGACCTTCTCCTAAGACCAAGTTTTCGTCTCCTTATTGAATTCTGGTTCTGAACTGTTACCTTTGTCTAAGTTGCTGTCTTGAGAACTTGCTCAATTCTCCAGGCGTTTTTAAGACAGGGACTGTATTTTACTGTTACTAGTCCCCTCTTTGGAAATGAGGTCCTGCTTCCAAATCCTACGCATTTGGGTAGGGAGCTTTAGTGGACCTACCTTCCATTCTGAATACTACCTTTTTCTGGGATCCTTACAGTCATGCTTGGTGTTCCTGCTAAGAGCTATTCTTTCTTTCAATATACTAACACTTACCAACATCTGTACTAGGAACTCTAAAGATAAATAAACCACAGTCCTGCCCTTGAACATTACATGCTCTAGTAAAGGCATGAAATGATTCCCCATCAGGCTGCCCACCGCAGTTTCCTTTGCAGGATTCTCCATAGTTTCTTGCCTAATGTTGGGTGCCACAGCTTCAGTCTTTGATCCTCCTTTATTGACACTCATTCCCTAGGTGACCCCATCAAGTCCTCTTTAAATACATACTATATACTGATGACTCCAAAATCAGCATCTTTAGCCTCACTATCTCCTCTGAATTCAGACTCATTTATCCAGCTACCTCAAGATCTCTGTTTGTATGGCCATATAGGAATAGGATATGTCTGAATCTGAACTCTTTATTTTTCCCACAAACCTGTTCTTCCTCCAACCTTTGCCACCCCAGTTAACATGCAACTGCATTCTTCTAGTTGTTCATGCAAAAAACTTTAGAATTATCCTCTATTTCTCTCACAAACCATAATCAATCCATCAGCAAATCTTGTAGAATCTACATTCAAAATATATCCAAAATTCAACTATTTCTTATCAACTATTTCTTATCATCTCTCCCACCGTAGCCCAAGCCACCATGACCTGGATTAATGCAATAGCCTTCTGGTATCCCTACTTCTACCTCTTGGCCCTCCACAATCTATTGTCAAAACAGCAACCAGAGTGACCCTTTCATTTTTAAAATTTCTTTTTGAATTTTTGAATTTTATTTTTTATATAGAAGGTTCTTATTAGTTATCTATTTTATACATATTAGTGTGTACATGTCAATCCCAATCTCCCAATTCATCCCACAACCACCCACCCCCCTACCGCCACTTTCCCCCTTTGGTGTCCATACGTTTGTTCTCTACATCTGTGTCTCTATTTCTGCCTTGCAAACCGGTTCATCTGTACCATTTTTCTAGGTTCCACATATATGCATTAATACACGATATTTGTTTTTCTCTTTCTGACCAGAGTGACCCTTTTAAAGTGACCCTTTTAAAAGAGACATTAGATCAAATCATTTCTCTGCTCAAAATCCTGCTTTTTAAAAAAAATTTAGATAGCTTCATTAATTCAGAAGCTTGGACTAACTGATTTCCCCATTGTTTAGAACAGTGCTTGGCACATAGTAGTGTGAAATAAATTGTTGTCAAATGAATGAATAGAAGTACAGCAAAAGAGGTATGTATATGACATAGGGGGAGCCCAAAGGTAGAAACATGAGTTCCTCTTGGGTAAACTGGGAAAGGCTTCACAAAGCAGTGGATGCTTGAACAGATTTGTGGAATAAACACAAATTGGTCAGGTTAAAGTTCTGAGAGGAAGGCACCGAAAACCAATAGCATGACACCTGTAAAGGCAGAGAGAAACAAAGAAGCATGGTGCACTCTGGAACTGCATGGGATCCAGGAGAGCTGAGATGGAAAGTGTAAGTGAGCAGAGAAGACTGAGCTGAAGAGGGAGGCAGGTGCTCCACTGCTTGCTGGCTCTCCTTGCCTCTTGCAACTGTCCAGACCTTGGTCCACATTACAGTCAGTTTGAGAGGTAGTTGGGCAACATTAAAGACATAAAATGCAGTAGGGTGTGGGAGGTTATGATATGGACTCTGGAGCCAGCCTTCCTAAGTCTGAAGCGACCTTTCAGTTCCTCCTACTTGGATGACTTAGAGAAATTAAATTCTCTCTGCCTCCGTTTCCTCATAAAAGTGACCTATCTCAGAAGGTTGTTATGAGGATTAAATGAGTTATTATATGTAAAGCACTTGGAACAATGCCTGACACAGTTCAGCATTACATATCTGAACACATTTTTACGGTAAAGTCTTCAAGACTGAATTTCTCAGAATTTTTATATGGAATTTCATTTATTCGAGATCTTAAGGAATTTGCTCCATATTTTAATAAAAGCTGACCTATACATTTCTTATATAACTTCTTGAAAAAAAATTTTCTCCCAATCAATTTGATCATATCAAAGACTCAATCTTAAAAGGAAAAGCTTAGATCGCTAGGAAGTAGAAGCAGCTGGTACTTCAGGAGAAAGAGATCAAAGGATTAATAAACTTTAAAAATGAATACAGAGGAGAGGTGGTTCTAGTTTCGCTTCTTAGAAAATGATAGAAGCTGACTAATTTAGTCTTTGAGTATTTATTCCTTAATGGCTAGTTGCAGTTTTTAAAAAGCATTTAAATAAAACAGAACTTGGTTGCACTGATAATGTCAGAAGTTTGCCATGGATAGGCTGCTATTTTGCCTCTGACAAGTCAATATTAGCCAGCCTGTGCAAGATCACTGGGCTGAACAGGATATCTTAGAGGTGCCTCCAACTCAGGCCTTGAGATGTCAGATCCCAATCATAGGAAACAGATACTGAAAATAACCAGAGAATTTGAGGAAGATAACCAGGAAGCCAAATATTCCTTCTATTGCAGAGTTTACTGGCTTCACTGTGTGGATCTGCTTCACATCTAACTGCTGTTCCTTTTACTATAGTATATATTTACTTCCTTTTGTTCTGTCCTCAAAGGAAATGGAGAACACCTGATTGCAATTTTTCATGTCACTGAGATACTTTTGAATGTACCCTTTTCAAGTTTAAATATTCTTAATTCCTTTAATCAGTCCTCATATGTACTAATTGTAAATTCTTTCACCGTTTACCTATGAACTCTCTTCAAGGCCTTCATAAATCTCCTAATAAAAAATGCAATTAGATAGTATACTGTAGCATCGGTCCAAATAGTACAGACAGCTTTTGAAGAGTTACCTACTATACTCAAAGTATTCAATTTAATTCCTAATACCAAACTGCTTTCTCCTGCTTTGAACTTGGGATCGGCCATGGATCTTAGAGCTTGTCCTGCCATACTTATACAAGTCCTCTTCTTTTTAAATAAGGGCTATTGCCTTAAACTACCCATAGAGTACTCTCCAAGTCGAACAGTCCATGATTCTTTATGATTTAAATATAGTAGACACACTTGATTTTCTGGTTTCAAATAAAGAACAGATTGATTTATAGAGATACAGCTGTCTTTTAAGTTCTGGTTCACCAGAAGATGTAGCAAGAAAGGCACCAATATTACCAGGGCCAGAGTCTGGAAACCAAGACTCATTTACACAATATGCCTATAGAATCTAGCCTTTTTGAAACTAGAGGAATTTCCAGGCATCTTGAAAACTTAAATGGTGGGTGAGTTCATTATAAAAGTAAATATGGACTGCCAGGAATGGTATGAAAAAGAAAATTCCCAAGTTGGAGACCTAGGTTATAAAGGTTTCATTTTTGCTTTGTTTTGTTTTCTGGATTAGCCACTTGAAAAAATACTTGTCAAAAAAGCATTGTAATCTATTTTTCACAAATGTTGAGAAAAGCAAGAGAATTAAAAACCCTGAAAAAGTTACCAAAGTAGGAAGTTCCTTTTTGAGACATCCTAAGCAGTAGGACAAGCACTCATTTTAGAGGGATATCTACTTGTCTGCAGATAGGATGACAGTAAAAACTGTCTATACGATTCCTAGTGGCCCTCATGACCTTTTAGTAGTCTCAGAGCAATGCTTCTGAGGGCAGTGAGCGGCACTAGGTAAAAGCAGGATCTTCTTAAAAAAAAAAAAAAAAAAAAAGGACGTTGCTTTTAGAAACACCTCGAGGGAGGTAGGCAAAAAGGGCAATGTTGTTCTTCCACTTAAGATTGAATTTGGAAAAAATGTTCTGCCCATTAAATTATTCTCCAGGCAATAATTTTTACTTTTTAAATCAAATTCATATGTCCCAAAGCAGAATTTTTTTTTTTTTTTTTAATTTATTTATTTATATTTTATTTTTGGCTGCCTTGGGTCTTCCTTGCAGTGCACAGGCTTCGCATTGTGGTGGCTTCTCTGGTTGCGGAGCACGGGCTCTAGGCACGCAGGCTTCAGTAGTTGCGGCTTGTGGGCTCTAGAGCACAGGCTCAGTAGTTGTGGCACACAGGCTCTAGAGTGCAGGCTCAGTAGTTGTGGCACACGGGCTTAGTTGCTCCGCGGCATGTGGGATCTTCCCGGACCAGGGCTCGAACCCGTGTCCCCTGCATTGGCAGGCGGATTCTTAATCACTGTGCCACCAGGGAAGTCCCAGACTTTATTTTATGCCTGCTTTAATTTGCTTTAGGACCCTAAAACTGTGTGACTGGGCTGGATGATCCCTCAAGTGTGAACAACTCTATGCCTGGGTAAAATCAAAGCCATTCCTTATAAGAGAATATGTGGACAGACATTACATCCTGGTGAACCCACACTGGTTCACTGAGTATTCAGGTTTAAACACAATCAACTAGTGTGGGGCAGAATTCAAACATCAAGGGAGAAGCACTGTATACTCAGTGCACCAAAAAAAAGACTTACTTGATTCAAGTAATTGTTCTAGAACTTATATTGAAACTAATTTGCTTAGCTTTTCATTATTTAATGCTGTAAAATTTAAAAGACAATATAAATGGGTAACAAATTACAAATAGAAATAAAGATTGATGTTGAATTTTGAATTGGTTCCAACGAAGTATTTGGAGGTTAGAGTGCTTGGGCAATACATGATTAGGTCTTAAATGTCATTCTCTAAACAATGTTACTGCTGAGAGTAAAGAGTAAGAAATTAGTCTGCATGTCTTCTGGAGAGAGACTCTGGATTTCTTTTCTCCTCTACAAAGAAATGTAGTTCTGATGGTTCGTACATGAGATTAACTGTGTGGAAGGACAACTGGGAGCTTTACCAGTTGTTTTGTTTGTTGTTCTCTGAAGCCTTGCTACACAAAGTGTGCTCTGTGGAGACATTATCAGCATCACCTAAGAGTGAGTTGGATGTGCAGACTCTTCGGTTCCATATCCCAGAAACACCAACCGGAATCTGAATTAGCAGTTAAATAGGATCACCAAGTGATTCAAATGCATAATAAAATTTGAGACCCACTTGCTAAAGTTCCTTCGAATGGAAGAGCTTATGATTTTTTGTTTTGTTTTTAAATTTTTTCCTTTTACTGGATTTTTTTTAACATCTTTATTGGCTTATAATTGTTTTCCATTGTTGTGTTAGTTTCTGCTATATAACAAAGTGAATCAGCTATACATATACATATATCCCCATATCCCCTCCCTCTTGCGTCTCCCTCCCATCCTCCCAATCCCACCCCTCTAGGTGGTCACAAAGCACCGAGCTGATCTCCCTGTGCTATGCGGCTGCTTCCCACTAGCTATCTATTTTACATTTGGTAGTGTGTATATGTCTATGCTACTCTCTCACTTTGTCCCAGCTTACCCTTCCCCCTCCCCATGTCCTTAAGTCCATTCTCTATGTCTGCGTCTTTATTCCTGTCCTGCCCCTAAGTTCTTCAGAACCTTTTTTTTTTTTTTTAGATTCCATATATATGTATTAGCATGCGGTATTTGTTTTTCTCTTTCTGACTTACTTCACTCTGTAGGACAGATTCTAGGTCCATCTACCTTACTACAAATAACTCAATTTCATTTCTTTTTATGGCTGAGTAGTATTCCACTGTATATATGTGCCACATCTTCTTTATCCATTCATCTTGTCAATGGACACTTAGGTTGCTTCCATGTCCTGGCTGTTGTAAATAGTGCTGCAATGAACATTGTGGTACATGACTCTTTTTGAGTTATGGTTTTCTCAGGGTATATGCCCAGCAGCGGGATTGCTGGGTCGTATGGTAGTTCTATTTTTAGTTTTTTAAGGAACCTCCATACTGTTCTCCATAGTGGCTGTATCAATTTACATTCCCACCAACAGTGTAGGAGGGTTCCCTTTTCTCCACACCCTCTCCAGCATTTATTGTTTGTAGATTTTTTGATGATGGCCATTCTGACCGGTGTGAGGTGATACCTCATTGTAGTTTTGATTTGCATTTCTCTAATGATTAGTGATATTGAGCATCCTTTCATGTGTTTGTTGGCAATCTGTATATCTTCTTTGGATTTTATAATAACAAAATCTGACTCTTGACAAAGGTGTCTTTAAGGTAAAAAGGAAACTCACTGAATTTGAACATAATAACATTTTAACAAAAAGAAATGACTGTGCCAGGCATGTGACAAGTATTACCTCATTTAATTCTCACAGCAATCCAAAAGATGGATAGTATTATCTTCCTTTTACAGAGGAGGAAACAGAGCTGCTAAGAAGTGAAATGATTTGCCCAGGGCTGCACAGCCTGTAAGCAGCAGTGCCTGGCTGGGAAACCAGGTCTTTCTCACTCCAAGTTCTATACTGCTTCTACAACAAGGCCAGGAGAAGGATTTCAGAAAAACTGCCCAATGTAGTCACAAAAACCAAACCAAGTGAAGCTTAATCGACCAACAAACAAATGTTTACCGATTATTTACTCTGGGCCAAGAACCGTGCTACTCTAAGAGGAAACCTAAGACATATGAGCAAGAAAGCAAAATTAAGACAATATAATGAGCATAAAATCTTGTGATTCATGTAAACACTAGCGATAACCAGAGTTTTAAAATGATTTTACATTGTTAATATTAATTATCTCATGGTTAGTAGAATTATGGTTTTAAATTTTCTTCTTTGAATTAATCAAATTCTCTAAAATAAGACATTGTTTTTAAAAGACATAGCTATGTTTCCACCAGTTTTACATGATATCTTAATAAATAATACAATTAATTAGTTAAAAAATTGTTTTACATAAAAAAATAAGCAAATAAACCATAGGCCTCAAAGTTTCAAACAGGTCATACTCCTGTATTTTTCCATTTCATCTATTTTTGCATTTTTCTTTTAGACATTATATATCTATTCTGCCTCATGATTCAAACTATAATCTACTTCCCACAAACAGCAGATGGCACCATGCATCAGTGAAAGAATGGCAAAAAAGTCATAAAGGTCAAGCTGTCAAAATTGATATCTTTTTGAAATAACTCAAATTTTCTAATTAGCTTCGTAACAGTGACAGATAATTTAAAAGACTTCATTTTGACAATTCACTTTAGGTGAGAAAGTTACTTTTGATCCAGCCTTGCTCATGAAAAATTGTGTGAGGCAATAAAAGAAGAAAGAAGTATCCTAATTTATAAAAAGTCTACTGCAAATCAATTTATAAATAAAGCTGTTTAATAGAGGTGTTAGCCTCTATCAATGCTAACATGAATCCTAACATAAAAACCTCAACCCAGGAGAGATTTCTGGAAAAATAAAAATTTTAAAGGGAAAATTCAAAGTGCTAAATTATTAAACGAACAAATCTAATATACAACTTAAGGGCCATAAAATAATTACTATATCTTCAAAACTGATTTTAATCAATAAAGATAATCTGTGGTATTGTCAACTACAGCTCACACAGAATTGTATTTTTTGCCACCAAACCACATCATAATTCTTTCTTTTGACTCCAAACGCTCTCAAGCATTGTCCCAGAACACGATAAAAACCTGGGAGCTGTGCTAATTCAAAACACTGTTCGAGCATAAATGAGCCCTTTCCTTCTTTGACCCAGTCACACAGCAAGCAAATCGACATTACTTCAGAGGCTATTTCATTTCTGGAAACATAAAGCACCTGGAGTATCTTTTTACAAAGACAGAGTCAAACAGACTCCATAGGCACAGTTTTTATAAAAGTTATAGAATGAAATGAAAGGTTAAAAGATGTAAAATAAAAAGTGATGTAGAAGGTTATACATTATTGATGCTTCCAATTTGTAAGTCTAAATTCCACTAAATCTCTTTTTCCAAACAGAAAACTTGTAGGGGAGAGAACAGAAGATCATGTTTTCAGAAGTTAAAAACAAAACAAAACAAAACCAACAACAACTCATCAAAAATTATCCTGTAATATTTTCCTGTTTCTCAACCTTTAAACTATGTATGTAATGCTTTGGGAAGAAGGTGATGTTTTCCGTTGTCTCAGACAGGTATTTTTCCTGAGTAAAATATAGCAATAATACTTCTTAAGAGTTTAACTTACAGATAGCTTTGACCTTCAATTGTTCAGTTTAGGTCCAAACAATAAATAGAGGCAAAATAAAAATCCATTTAACAACATGCTCTTGGTTCTAGGTAGGCATTCTTCTCCGATTCAATTCAACCCTATTCTACCCTACCTCATCCTTTCTCACTGAGCTGTCAGAATCCATCAACAAGCTCTCCAATCCTTAACCATGCCCTTAACAACAACCACGGCCTCTTTTCTGAAATATGAATTCATCTACTACCCTTCATCTCCTCTGCTGCCACTTTCAACTAACTATCATCAGCTCTTCTGTAAGCAGTAGTCCCTAACTTGTCTCCTTGGTCTTCTCATCCCCCTTCAGTGCATTCACAACAGCCATACTCATCTCTGAAACACTTAAATCAGACCATGCAATTCCATGCTTAAAGATCTTCACTGGCTCCTCACTGCACTTGGAATGAAATCCCAGGTCCTCCTCAACATGGCTGCCAAGCTCTGTGTTATTTGGGTCCACCTACCTCTTGGCCAACTGCTCTCTGTGATCTAGAAGTTCTGGCTTTCTTTGATATCCTCCCACTCGAAAGCCTCACACATGCACCTACCCCACCCATCACTGGGAATTCTCCTACTCATCTCTCAGATCTCAGCTCTAAATGTCACTTACTCAGAGAGACCACTCCTAAAACCCTAATCTAAAATAGGTTTACTTATTACAAAATCTTGAGGCAGCTTGTACTTCCCCTTTATAGCATTTATCAAAATGCATAAGCATATATGTTTTTGTATTTATTTATTATTTTTGTCTGCTCATTAGCCTGTTAACTCCATGGATGGAAAGATAATGTCTATTCTATTAACCATGATATCTGTTAGGTCTAGCTCAGTGTCAGGACATATTTATTAAATAAATGAATGACTGGATGAATGAATAAGACATTTCCCTTTAGTGAGTACCTCCGGTCCCCTAAATGTTGAATTGATAAATTACTGGTTATTATTTTTCTAGAGACAAAAGACAAAGCTTTGCTTCAAAACAATTTGGAAGCATATGCTGCTCCTTTTCTGGCTCTCCTGGCATCCTCCTAACTGTTATAAGTACTAGGTTTGTCTCATATTCATGTTTGGAACTAGACAGTTGTCTACTTTTCACTCCTTTTCAATGCCTTTGAAAGCAAATTAGTCATGAATCCTTTTAGACTCTCATATAAACCTTTAATAGCCCAACCTTTAAAAACCTAGTTATCCTGCTGACATAATGCAACACACTAACTAATGTATTTTATGAACTCCTATCCCCCCCAAATAAAAGAAACCATATCAAAAAATGCTATAAAAATCTAATTAAAATTTTTGCATATATTGTATAATGTGTTCCTTTCCCCATAATTACACAAAAATGTAGTACTGTTAGACAATCTGGCATTATACCCCATACTCATAAATGTATACTTACTGAAAAAGATAAAAGGCAAGAGGATAGATTTGTAAAAGCCACAATCTATAACATCAGCATTCATTCTTAATGTTGAATTCTCACTGAATATATGTCAGTTGATATTACACAACTATTTTGGCTTTCCCAGAATTACCTTTCTAAAACATCTATTTCATCATGCCATTACTCTGATTCAAAGTTTCAGTGGCTTCCCACTTATATAACTGTGCTTCCCAAACTGCAGATGCCAAATCCGAGGTACAGCGAGTTATGTGTGAGGGAAGGAAAAGCCAAAGCAAATATGCTACATGTCCTTGGACAAACAGTTTTTACTTAAACATTTTTAGAAAAAAAATATTTATAGTAAAACAGCTCTGACTCTACTGTGCAGCAAAATGCAAAATTCAAAAATGAATTTAATATATGATATGCAACTTTAAAGAAGCTTTGAGTTTGGGAAACTGTCAGACACAAGATAGACAATAAATGTGTCAAAAAAACAACACAGAGGACTTCATTCATTTATTATATAAATAGTGACAATATGGCCCAGCAACACTGGGCTTGAACAGTGGACCTCTCCCCAGTTTGGATCAGGTGTTCCTTTCCTTATGAGCTCATCTCTAATATATCACTATTCTCAAATATAATATTAGGTTGAACCATAGGAAATTGCCAATATTCAATGACTTTTGATTTACAAAAATGGCACACTCCTGTGGTTCAACATAATACAAGAGTCTTTCTATCTTATTTGTATGCAATCACCCCAACTTGCCTCCTTTCAAAAATATCTCTTAGTTCTTTGTCTCCACCATCAAGTACTGTGTGACTGCCCTAAACCAGACCACAATAAATGTTGGCTTAGGGCTCAACCTAGATCAATTTGTACACAAGAAGCATAAGCAAGCATTTGAAGTTCCGTATTTTGAAAAAAATTCCCTCTTGTTCAGGTTAAGACACAAACGACTCCTGTTTGCCATTTAATAGGACTGGTGGAGCCTGACATAAAAAAAAGTGGGAAAGCCAGTCACAGTCATGATCCCACACCCTGCCTGAACAAAGTACTTGTCCTATAGCATGCTTCTGGGCTTATGTAGAACAAAACCATTCTAATAAACCATTTATATAAGTGTAGAATCTTTTCAGCTTGATCATCTATTTCTATTGTCAAAGAAAGAAATAGGCTTAGTCAGTGCCTGATATCGACCACGAAGAATTGAGTATCAAGCCATACCTCTCCTTGTAAAAAAAAAAAGGTACTTGTGAATCTGATTTTTGAAAAGCTTTGATACTTTATGAGAAGGAGAAGTTTTAGATTTTCAAAAGAGATTTTTAAGCTTAATATATATATAACATATTATTAATGATCATATTATCATTTTCTGACTTGGTGAAAGTAAAAATCTGAATAAGCCTCAGAAATAGCCTGTATTGAAAAAAATGCATATTGATTTCATTCCCTACTTGACAACTGCTAACTCTAAAAGGTTCCACCTTATTCTTCACCTAAATCTTCATGGAATAAAATATCTGCCTATTTTTAATCATAATTCGTCTTGCTGCAGCATTGCCGTGCAACAAAACTGATCCAGATGCCAGTGCTGAGGAAGTTTAGCTGTTAAAATACACATCTGTTTTCTGTCAACTTGGCTTTGTTGATAGGCCCATGGTAACAGACGACCAAAACAGCCTTGAAAAAAATCAACAGAACAAGGTTTTTACCCCCGGAATCAACCTGAAAATACAGCAAACACATAAACACTTCTGGATAGTTCCCGTAAGTTCTGTGTTTCTCTGAATTCATTACCTTAGACTATTATTTCACTTCCTAGAATTTGCCAAAGTAATGAATTCTAAGAAATGAAAAAGTGCACTATCTCATGCTTCTCCGTCTCATTCTTCTCAATCCTCCAGAAAAAGGACTACGCCTGTACCATACAATAACTCCCATATGGGACAGAAGACAGATCCCCTAATAACTCTCTGCTACTGCTGCTATTGATGATTAAAATAATCACAGAGTATATATCCTTTAGCCCAAACACATTTCAGTGTATAAGTACATAAAACTATTAAATGAGCATTCCTTAAACTTTAGAGAATTTAAAAATTTGGAAACATTTGTTAAACATGTAGATTTCTAGGGTCATATCTTCCATGAATCTTGAATCTAAGATGGATCTATAAAATTTGCATGTTTAACAAGCACTCCCCACCCCCCTTCCAAGTTATTTCTTTGAGATATAATTCAAATACCATAATATTCATCCTTTAAAGGTGTACACATCGGTGGTTTTCAGTATATTCAAAAAACTGTACAACCATCCCCACTATCTAATTCCCGACCTCTTCATCACCCCAAAAAGAAACCTTGCATCTAATCCCTCTTTCCCCCAGTTCCTGGCAAATACTAATCTATCAATACTTTCTGTCTCCATGGATTTGCATATAAATGAAATCATACAATATGTGTCCTTTTTGTCTGGATCCTTTCACTTAGTATAATGTTTTCAAGGTTTATCCATGTTGTATCATGTATCAGCACACCATTCCTTTCTACAGCTGAATAACATTCCACTATATGGGTATACAACATTTTGTTTCTTTCACCAGTTGTTGGACATTTGGGTTGCTTCCACTTTTTAGTTATTACAAATAATGCTGGTATGACCATTAGTATACAAGTTTTTTTTTTTTTGGTAAACTTATGGTTTTAGTTCTTTTAGGTGTGTGTGTGTGTGTGTGTGTGTGTGTGTGTATTGCACTGCTGGGTAATATGGTAACTCTATTTTTAATTTTTTGAGTAATTTCTAAACTGCTTTTCAAAGTAACTATACCACTTTACATTCTCACCAGCAATTTATGAGGGTTCCAGTGTCTTCACATCCTCACCAATGCTAGTTTTTGTCCTTTTTGATTATACCTACCTATCCTAGTGAGTGTGAAGTCGTATCTCTCTGTGCTTTTAGTTTGCATTTCCCTGATGACTCATGATGTCAAAGATCTCTTAATGTACTTATTGACCATTTGCATATCTTCTTTGGAGAAATGTCTATTCAGATTCTTTGCCCACTTTTAAATTTGGCTATCTGTCTTTTATCAGTAAGTTGCAAGAGTTCTTTATATATTCTAGATACAAAGCCCTTACCAGACATGGGATTTACAAATACTCTCTCCCCTTCTGTGGGCTGTTTTTTCACTTTCTCGATAGTGTCCTTTGAAACATAAAAATTTTTAATTTTGACAAAATCTAATCTATCTATTCTTTTGTTGCTGTGATTTAAATGTCATATGTAAGAAACCACTGTGTAATCCAAGGTCATGAAGATTTACACTTAGATTTCCTTCTAAGAGTTTTATAGTTTTAACTCTTACATTTAGGCCTATGATTTATTTTTTGAGTTAATTCTTACATATGGTATGACGTAGGGTACAACTTCATTCTTTTATATGTCAATATCCAATTATCCCAGCAACTTTGTTGGAAAGACCATTATTTCCTTATTGAATTGTCTTGGCACGCTTGTCAAAAGTCAATTACCCAAAAATGTATATTTCTGAACTCTCAATTCTAATCCATTAATCTATATATCTATTCCTATAACTAATCAGCTAACAGTGAGACTTTTTTTCTTTCAGTATTGCACTGTATCATCATGCTCTTCTAGTATTAACAAGAAGGTTCTCACAGAACAAGGGATATTTGCAAAATTTCCATGCAGTGCACTGTCAGACATAAACAACAACAAAAAAAACTAAACTGATTTTGGGGGAAAAATAATACCTGGGACAAGAACTGGATAATATTTCTAGATAGGTGAGTAGGCAAAGTAATATCTTCTAAAGATGAGCTATTTTTCAGAAGCCTGATAATTTTATGTATTTCAAGGTTGACTCACTGTATCTGAATGTGTTTATTTAGCACTATTAGCTTCAACCCAGTCACTTATTTTAAGCTGTTTACATTTCAAGTTGAACACTTATTAATTATTAGATAATTAGATAATAATGTGCTTTATTCTATTGAATAGAAAAAAAGAGCATTTAAATTAGAGGTTTTATCAGTACTGCTGGATATCTATCGTTCATCTTTTTACAAAGAGTCATATAATAATATTAACAAATAATCTTTTCAATAGATTTACAGGAAGACAGATTCTGAATACTAAGAATGCACTAATTTTTCTCTGTATTAAGGATTCTTATGAACAAAATGGTCTCTTGCCTATCTGTCAATTAGCATAAACAAGAGAACTAGTCAGAAGTAGTATGTGCCTACTTCATTGGGATGTTGGAGAACAACTAGACCATGACTACTAAATGCTGTAAGAAACAACCACCAGACTGTGACACAGCCCAAGCTGCAACTCAATAGGTCAATGAGCCAGTGGAACATGCAGGAAATTGTTCTATTTAATTATGGAAATTTTTCTGGCATTATTCCTCACAAAGAAGAGCAAAATGGGCTATATTACTAGGACATGGACAAGAAGCAAAATGTCAAGTAGACTTTAAAAAAAATAAGAGCTTCTGAAAACCCTGGTGAGACAATCCAAAAAGCAGGAGACCAGAATGTTCCATTATGCCTCTTTTTTTAACCAATGCAATCAGCAATTCTAGTAGTGGTAGCTGGTTATTTTATGTCTAGATACGATTGCTCTGGGTAAATAATGTAAAGGTCAAATCATTGTTTGGTTAAAAATGCCCAACAATGGATGCTGATGGTAAAGTACCTGAAAAGGGAAGCTAGAGAAGAATATCAGGAACATCAGAAGAAGCCATTTCATGATGAAAATTCTGCTAGATCATAGAAGGAGCAACTGAGATATAAGGTCAACAAATTCTTGGACTGAGAGACCTCAACCGATGTTGAGAAGCGATAAGACTCCAATCTTTAAATGAGAGTAGATAATGGGGATTTCTTAAGAGAGGCAAAGATCACTGGTCTATTTGCTATAGAAATGGACAAGAATAATCAGACTATCAAAAAAAAAACTATTTCTAATTGGCCAACTATATGAGGAAGACGAAGGGCAGCAGTCTGCTTGGAGAAGGTAAGAAGAAGTGGGACAGGGATGTAAAACTTTTAGGTAAGTGTGTGGCCCAGAATTACTCCCCAGAAAAGCCTGCCAGTATCCTGTCCTCAAATCTTCGAGACTTAAAAAGGGAAGCCTTAAAGTTTATCAGCAAAAATTGGGTATGAATAAAACTGAATGGTAAGGGTAAGGAACTACTCTCCAAAAAAAGGTCTCATTTCCAATCTACTTCCAGCTGACACTGTATGATAGAGTTTCATCTCTACTGTACAATCTAAATAATTTATAAATCAGAGACTGTTGATATAATAGCAATGGAGGTCTTTAAACTAGTATTATTTAGAAGATGCTTTCACAATCCAATTTCCAGACAACGGGAAGCTTTCAAATACTTTATATTCCTTTGCAGATAATTATTAAAATAATTTACACAGACTGAAGTTACATGCTGCCTTTAGTCAAAACCCTACTTGAAAAACTATATCATGAAAATGATTTGGAACACTGCTACCACTTCAACCCTGAGGACCATAATTGTTAAGATTATACTCTATATTAAAACTGTGCTACTCTTCATTCTAATTAAATAAATATCTACGGCTGGATAATACATTTTTGTGATGTAATTTTGAGATTGATAATACAATTTTGAGAATAAATATGTATTTAATAAATAGTTATCAAATGCCAAATTTCAAAGCAGTTAACACTAATAATTTCAATCCATGAAGTATATGCACCTAGAAATGTTCTGTTTTTCCAGATCCACCAGTGACCCTTCTCCGAAAATCTGCTTCCATGTAGAGTTCCTGTTGAGTGGGCTGTAGGTCATGTGACTCCCCCCAAGGCTAACCCTTATCACAGAATATTGGACAAGAGATGGACAACTAGCCTAAGGTGACCCATACCTTTGACCCATGACTATGCAGGCTTATTTAAAATACGAGCAGGACCAATTAGGTTATCCCTCAAGAGTTTTATCTTAAAAATATAAGGAGCTTGCCAAGAGCTGTTGATCCAAGAGCTGTTGATCCTAGAGCTGAAAGGTAATGGCAGACTTTTCTGAGATATTTTAGGCCCTGTACAAACAAAGCTACAAACATGTAGGTCATGAAAGAAGGGAGAACATCCAATCCTTAAACAGCGAGAGATCAATACAGATGAGTGCCTGGAGTTTCTGTGGCACCTGTCCTTCCTGAGGTCTACTTGCTCATCTTTTCCTGGGTTCCCTCTATATTTATAATAAACCCCCACTGTACTTGAGCTACTATGTCTGGATTTCTGTTTCTCAAAATTTCTTAACTAAAAGAGAAGGAATTCCTAAATATATTAACTTATTTTTTTTCTCTTAAGAATCAAGGGCACAGTTATTTTTTTGCCCATAGGATTTCATAAAAACATCTACATGAGGACAATAAAAATAATTTTGTCCATTAATTCTTCATTCCTACTTTCCTTCAACAGATATTTCCTGTGTGTCTACAAGTTGACTAGGTATACAGTAGGACACGAAACAGACATGGCTTCTCTTTTCAGAAATGTATAGTCTAGTAGAAGAAATAGGTATTTGAAAAGTAATACACAGTAAATAAATAAATAACCACCAACTACAGGGTGCTATCAGAGAAGGTAAAAGGATGCACTACTTAAGAATGGGTGATCAGGGAAAACTTCTTAGAGGAAGAAACATTTAAACTTAGACCTGAAGGAGTGAGCCAGGTAGAATGAAGAATACACTGTAGGCAGAAGGGAAAGGCTACACAAACATTTTCAACCTGAAAAGATCTTAAGTGTTTCAGAAACTAAAAGAAGGCCAGTGTTGGAAGTACAGTGAGTAAGGGGAAGACTGACCCAGGGACACCACTGGGGAGGAAGGAAGGGTAAGATTACAGACCAAGTGAAACAATTTAAGTTTTATTTAGTGGGAAATCACTGAAGCATTTTCAGCAGAGGAGTTACATGACCTGATCTGGGTTTTATGAAAATTTCTCTGGATGCTGTGGAGAATAATGGGATAAAAGAAGGTCAAGTGGTAGGATGAGTTAGGAGGTTACTGAAGAGGACATGATACTGAGGAGAAGACACATTTTGCTTCCAAAACATATTTTGGAAGTGGACTTGATAAACCAGTGAGTACAATAATATTTTCCAAATATGTTCAATTGGAAATTGCTCAGAGATACATATATACATAGCATACATATAGACATACATGGGAAACGTATAGACATACATGGGAATGATAAACACTGAATGGTTCCTCTGAGGAAGGCAAAAGGCGGGAGGTGTGATCAGGAAGAGGTAATAATATACAAAGCTAACGTTGTTGGTATTGTTTTATTTCTTAACCAGAGAGGTAGACACAGGAATTCACTGTATGTCTTTATGATTTTTCGGTATGTTTAATTTTTTTATTATTCTCTTTTAAATTTTTATTTTGTATTGGAGTATAGTTGATTCACAATGTTGTGTTAGTTTTAAGTGTACAGCAAAGTGATTCAGTTATGCATATACATATATCTATTCTTTTTCAGCTTCTTTTCCTATATAGGTTAATACAGAATAGTGAGTAGACTTCCCTGTGTTATACAGTAGGTCCTTGTTGGTTATCTATTTTATATATAGTAGTGTGTGCATGTTAATCCCAAACTCCTAATTTATCCCTCCCCCGCCACCTTTCCCCTTTGGTAACCATAAGTTTGTTTTCTATGTCTGTGGGTATGTTTTAAATATTTAATCATAAAAATAATAGACTATGTTTAGCTATTTTATTCAATCCACGTATATACAGTTTAACTGCTATGAGTGTTTCTACAACCAAAAATACTATAAAGTAACTTTAGTTATTCCAATTTATGATGAACTGAAAGATTTTTATTGGAAAAAAATCTGTCACCCCACAACTTTAAGTCAGTGATCTTTGTTCTGATTATGAGAACTAAACACTCAACAACTAAATACTATGGGTTACTGAACAGGTTCAAGGTATATAAAGTCTTTGTGAGTCTTCACAGTAATGTGAGTCTGATATTATTGAAGCAAAATACCACTTCTATTTTTAGCAGTAAATATGTAGTTGTATTTTAAAGTACTAGGTTTAACATGCTTATTCCCCCATTGATCATCTTTCATAATTATTCCACCCTCTATATTTCTTATTTAAAGATTGACCTTAAATGTTCCCAGGGGCACTGAAACCTGCCTCTGGAAAAACACTGCAGAGAATTTGTAATCCAAGCACTTCCAGAACAAAGCATGTAACAGTAACATTCCCCATTCACTCCACAGCATCATCTGTCTCCAAGATGCTCCCTGAAGCATGGAAGCTACACAACCAGCCATCCTTCCCTCTCACTACTACCTTAAATGAAAACATGTAATCAATAAAACTTACCCCAGATGCTCCATCAGCACATCCTGTTTTCTCTACCTCTGAAATCTGTCCGGAGTTCAACCACTTTTCACCACCTCCACTGCCACTGCTTGGTCCAAACACCACAGATTACCTCAATTATCTCTAACTGGTCTCCACTTCTCCCTTCAAATTCTCCCCACATCTTTTTTCAACAATGCAACCTGAGTTCAGGATAAAACACATATCAGAGCATGTCATTCCTATACTCAACCTCTCTAGTGGTTTCCCATCTCAGTCCAGTAAAACCTAAATTCTCTATCATGGTCAAAAGACCCTGTTAAGATCTGCCACATTTCTCTTCTTTCCTTTATCTTTCTCCATAGCATTTAACACCTCTGATATACTGTATATTCTACTTAGTCATTTGTTTATTGTCTGCCTTTTCCACAAGGATAAAAAATTAATGAGGGCAAGGGTTTTATCTGTTTTTTATTTACTGTTGTATCCCTGAACTTGAATGGTGCCAAGCATTAGTAGGAGTTCAATAAACGTTTGTTGAATAAATGAATGAATGAATATTCCTCTCAAAGTCACATGAAGCACAGATAGTCATTCTGCCATTTTTTAACTTGAGGTTTCTGCCTCTTTCTGTAATGTCAAAATTAACAAAAACACAAGAAAGAGCTGTAAGACAACTGATGTGACAACCATAAAGACCCTAGTAGGTAGGAAAGATATTGGCAGCCAGAAATGAGATTTTAGAATTTTCCTAGTCCTGAGGATTTCTACTGATAAGTAAAACATTAAAATAGCCTCTACAGTATTTACTGGTTAGTCAAAGCATTTTTTTCCTCTCTTGTGACCAATTACTATTCTTAAAGCTTTCAGAAAATTTTATGTTTATGTTCTTAATCTTCCTTATATCAGCCCATTGTGATGTGCTTTAAATTCAAGGTATTACTTGATAAAGGTGTTAATGCTACTGTGGTAATCATAGTGCAATACATAAATGTATCAAACAAACATGTTGTGATACACTGTGATACAAGCTTACACAATGTTATATGTCAACTATATCTCGATTAAAAATTCAATGTATCACTATTTGAGAGAGGAGAATAGGGGTAAAGAGTAAAGATATTATACAATGAATCTATTCTTCAGATAACAGCTTTAGAAAACTGCTTTGAAAGGGGGATTATACTTGGTGGTATTTAATCAGATATCCCGTACTGTCATTTTTTTTCTCACCACCCTAAGAAGAAAGGAGAGGCAGGAAATATACTCCAATTTGAAGGGTCAATGATTTCCTTAAATTTCATGAAATACCAAGTTACTATATAAAGCTGAATATATTTGATACTCTAAAACCTGAACTATCTGGGAAGAGTCAACTTTAAACACCAGCTGTCAGTTATCTTGTCAAGACTAAAAGAAACACTGTTTTCCTTATGTCTTTTGAAAGAAGGTGGAAGAAAAAACACTTTTGGAGTACTTGAATCACTATAGTCAATAAGAAATAGAATAAAACTTCTATTAAGGTCAATGGCTAAATTTTTGGTTTTAGCAAAGAGGCGCCTCAAATGGGGGGAAAACAAAGGTGGTTAGAAAGGTAATAAAGAACCAACAGCTAGTTAACCCTCTCTTAAGAATCCCTAAAGTCGGTTGTTAATTGAATAAATTGAGAAGCAACTAAAAGGACTATACAGGTGGATGGAGCAGAATGGAAGGTAATATTATTAAGTAAATATTTACTACGTAGCAGACAGAGTGCTAGACACTTTATATTCATAATTGCATTTAATCCTTAAAATAAACCCAGGAGCTAGGTATTGTTAGCTTCATTTTACAGAGAAAGAAACTGAGACCTATATTGGTAAAGTAATGTGAAGAAAGTGATACAGGAAGGGTTAACTAAAAAGCCAAATATCTTAACGCCAATGTTAAGCTGTCTCTATGTTGCTTCTTCTATAACTGAATACATTGCTGAATTTTCCACATCAGGGTAACTGCCCTCATATAAGCACAAAAGTGATTTGGGTCTTAGATCCAGCTCTTAGTTCCCATCTGTACGCAACTTCAGAGATTAAGTGAATGACTTCAATCACCAAATGAGGTTCATTTTGCTCCATGCTCATGAACACTAATCTGATCTAGGACCTGCCATCTACAAAAAAAAAAAGAAAACAAAAAATCTGCCCCTGATCACAAGGAAGACTTTTACTGAATAAAAACAACACAAAAGGCGATGCTCAAAATACTTTGGAAAGCTGTTTGGTAGCATCTACAAAACCCTAGCTTACATATGCCCTAACCCAGAAATTTCACTCCTAGATGTGTACCCACTGAAATGCATACACACGTTTACCAAAAGACAAGTTCAAGAATGTTCATAGCAACACTATTCATAATAGCCCTAATCTGGAAACGACCCAAACGCCCATGAACAATAGAATGGAAGAACAAATAAATTGTAGCATATTCACAAAATGGAACAAATAAACCATGTCTAGATGCACTATACGGATGAGTCTCACAAACATAACAATGAGTGAAGAAGCTAGATGAAAAAGAGTTCATATTGTATGATGCCATTTATATAAAGTTCAAAGCCAATTAACACTAATCTAGGTGTTAAAAGTCAGGATAGTGATCACTCTTCAGAGGAGTAGTGACTGAGGGGAGGAGGGCTTATGAAATGCAGATAATGTTCTTTTTCTTTTATCTGGGTACTTGCTACTTTAGTATGTTCGCTTTGTTAAAAATCAGCATGTTTTACACTAATTTTTGCACATTTTCTTTTATTCTGTTATATTTAAATAAAAGGTTCTTTAAAAACCAATGTTTTATTCTTAGGGGATTAACAGCATAGCATTTACACTGTAATTAATACTTTCAGCCTTCTTCTTATCCCTCCATATAAACAGAGACAGATAATAAACATAGGAGGCTTTGCTCTTTAAAAAGATTTTTTTTCGTTTCAATTTTGGGCTAAATGTCAATTTACAGAGTTCCATTCATCTCAATGTAAGAAAATGTAGTTTCAACTCTAGTTTCAAATCCTGTTGCAATCCATCTTCACCAAACAAAAGAATTAACCCAAGTCACCGCATATTCAGCTTTAAGTAAATATTTTAAATAAAACTACCGATAACTAGTTTTTGATTCCAACTGCATTGCCAAAGTCTACTAAAATTCTTCCCTTTTCTGCTACTTAATTAACTTCATATTCTTAACCTCAGAATGAATGAAGAAATCCTTAAAAACATTTAACTTAGGAAAACATGAAATGAGGATATACTTTCTAAGAGTAAAATTTCAAGCTCAATGACTTTCTCATTTTGCAATAGGGTCTTTGCGCAAAATCCTCTGCAGACCAATACATTGTTTTCGTCAGAATAATGAACTTTGAAAAATCAACACTTTTCCATCTAAGAATTTCCAAGCCTTCCATTTGTAACTCAATATTAATTCATAACCATCAAGATTTAAATTGTTTTCTTTAAAAAGAGAGAATATGATGAAAACAAATACCTATGGATGATTCTATTTAAGACTATGTTTCCATTTCTTCTTTTGGAATATTTAATCACATATGAAAGAATAGCCTTGATATAAATATTTTATTAACCACAAGGAGGAAAGGGGCAAAGAGAAAACACAGACAAGCAGGAAATAAAAGTTTATCTAAAAACTTCCTTTGCAAATTAATCCTCTGACAAAGATGACTTAGTGGAAAGAACAAATATCCTGAAGCACACTACAATAGTGTTCCCAATAAACTTATTTTGAAAGGCTATTTTCTTTGTTGAGGGATGTTATCATTTATTTCCTTGGTTACCATGATGCTGTGATTACAACCTACTCCCTGTTTTGGAAAGCTATGCAACTTCCTTAAACAGCTGCAGAGTACAGGTTTAAGGGAAGAAAAAGTAACATCTATGATGCTCTTATTAATTTTAATGCGCATTAAGATCTTTCAAACACTGTGATTATGAATCGCAGCTGACAACTGATGAGAAGGCTTATAAATTTACTTTTCTTTTCCCTACCATAAATGTTGCTAGTTTTTTTAGCAACTGATATTAGAAATTCAAATATCTTCAAGATGAAATTTCCTGAGGGATTATGAATCTGGGTTCCAGAAGACCCGTGGACAGTGCTCCAATGTCAGGTATGGCACCATGCAGGTAGAGACAATTTTACAAAGTCGCTATTCCAGTGTTACTACTTTACCAAAAGTGACCAAGAAATCCAATTTAACTGGTATGATTAAGCATATTAATTTCATTCTCTTTTCTATAATGAACACCACCGAACCAATCTACTCTGAAGTTAGATAATATCAGCAAAAAACATGAAGCAATGATAATAAGTATTTGCAAGCTCTTACTATATATAAAGATAAAACTGTTAAAGTGTCATGCCCCCACTTTTTCCTATTTTTATAAATACCATGAAATACTAAACTCAGCTCAGTGTGCAATAAGTTAAGACCTACAAATATTTATCAAAACTAACTTTTAGTATCACCTTGTTTTAAGATTACAGAACTCAATGAATTTGGTTTTACTTTCAAAAAATATTAAACTAAATTAGAAGAGTCAGAACTGTTCACCACACCCATTTGGATAATCAGGCAAAGTAGAGTTTTTAGTACAAATGTCCAATTTGCTTTGTGCATACTGTGATCACACCATTTTGACTTTGAATAAGGTTTTAGCTTCTAATTTTGCATTCTTCCTTTAGGTTTAATTTAAATAGGCATTTTAGGAACTAATTTGTAAGTAAGACAAATAGAATTAATGCGTCATCAGTCAGGTACTCTGGCTGTTATAATATTCAGAATTCGGGAACTTATTCTGTGTCTCTCAGCGAGTCACTCAACTCTTCTTTATCAAAATATGTTACAAACGTTTTAAAATCTTACATGTTTACAAAATGCTCTGCACCCTTCATATGTTGTGCTTCTGCCAGCTAGAACCTTTGAAGAGCAAAACCCAGCTGTGCTTGCGTATCAGATGGTTACTGCAGTAAGTAGGCTGAAAAGTAACAGTTATGCTTTATATAGCTTATACGTTTTGTCTTTTTTAACCTTATTTTTATAATGAAATTTCTGGTTCCTGGGGTGATTAAAATGGTTAGACTTTTCTTCTAAGAAAGAAGAAATTTTGTGTTAAAAAAGTAATGCTGTAATATAAAACTGTCTAGATTATATTAAGCTTATACTTTTGATTACTCCAGCTTTTTACATTAAGACAGTTATATTTTTATATACATTTATATTCCTAATAAAAAAGTTCTTCTTATCCAGCAACTTTTTCATCACCACGAAGACAAACATTCTGATGGGCAGTATACGATGTATGTGTGTGTAATATTACCTACATCTTTAAAAGAGTAAAGTAAATAAATACAGCCATCTAAGGAACTAAAAACAATAAAGGAAACAAATATAGATACCTAAGGAATTCTGCAAACTAATTTTTGAAATATTCTACTGTTTAAACATATAATTATATGATATAGAAGCTTTAGTTTATCACTTCTCAATTGTCTGGTAGGAGTCTCAAACAACACACAGGAAGAGATATCTTATGAATTGAGAATTTAATTACCATAAAATTTTCATTTATATTCACTCTTGGAGTATAATTACATTACCATTAAAAACACCTGATTCTAATTTCACTTATTTAACTTTAAAGGTCCTTGGTATTAGTAATGCATAATTACACAGATATAGGCTTATTGTGAATTTAATGATACAAATTTAATTACCTCATTTTACTTTGTAGAAATTATATATGCCTAACATTTTCACTTCTCACAAATAATAAAATTACAATTAAAGTAGTCTTTACTAAAAATTCAAATAGAACTTTTTGGTCAGTATTTATGGCTTAATGTTCTTTTTTAAGGAAAAAAGAAAATGAAGAAAATTGTTAATCGTGTTAAGTAGAAACTATTTCCTATTTTGACTTAAATATGAGAGATGGGAGTCACTCTACCTCACAAAGCAGTAAGTCAATGATGTGGAAGACCATGCAGAGTGGGAACTTGGCAGTAAAAAGAGTGAGAAACCACTGGGATGCATACATATGAGCTTCCAGGTTCAGATCAGAAAAATGGCCGTGCAGGTCCGGTAACTGCTCCTGAAAGTCAAAGTGGAAAATTGTGGGGGGAGGAACACTGAAGATGCCTCATTTCCTGCCACAACTGCGATTTATGACAAGCTTGCTATGATCACTCTCAATTTACTACAGCATTTGTTGACTTTTATATAACTACATAGAAGTGATGATAGGAGATGAGAACTGGGCATATGACAGAGAGAGAACAAGAAAGACGTGTTATGAACAAATAACAAAAATCAACTCTTGCTCACTTGACTGTTCCTGTTTCTTGGGAAATGCTTGCTCTGACAGAACACCTGTGATCTAGTGAGTATCAGGACTCCACTGTCAAGTCACAGCACTCCATTCAGGGTTGAACTCCTAACTAGCCAGAAAAGAAATGTATCTTTTCTTTGAAGACCATTTAATATCAACATCATCTGGGTTCTATGATATTACTTCAGTACATTATGGTACTGAAGCCCAAAACATAACCATACTTTAAACAATCTATCTTCAACATATTAAAAATTACAAAGTACAGAAACTGTACAAGTATATAATGTATAAAATTGGATGTCTCCTAGAAAAACCCTTTATGCTAGCTCTTTTTCCCCAAGTTATACAAGTAAATGCTTTTCAAAAGCATGAAAGGCAAAGTATAAAGCATTAGCATAGCTATTCCCATAACTGAAAGACAAAGGCAAAGATATATAAAAGCCCACTTTAGTTTTGTTTTCATAAACAGACCACAGAAATTTTAAAAACCCACTTTTCGTACAAGATGCTCTTTGAAAAACACCCCAATGTACCCATCAGGTATTTTTAATGGGGTATCAAAGTGGTCATTCAGTTAACAGACGAAAGTGCTAATAGAAAATGTATTTGGGTTTCTTCATAGTACCATGAACATGCCATTCATTTATCAGGTACTTTTATTTGACTCTCAAAGCTCTTAAGAATACTGACCTTTGAAAAAATATGAACTTTTTTGAATGAAAGGTAAATGAAAGATAAAAAATGTGAAGAATCCCAAATATTTACTTGGAAGAATTAAATCTCTGAAAAGGAGCCCATTGCTTTTACTGTCCATAGTTACCAGATTCTTCTACACAGTCTTTTTCCCCCTCAATGCCCATCTGTCATAGTGCTTACAGTTCTTTTGACATCCTCCTCCCCCTTTATTTCTTCTTCCCATTTCAGGTCTTCTACCCTCCTACATTCCCTTCTCCTAATACAGCTGTCCTTAACCTCACTGCCAACTCTCTTCCTTCCACTTCCCTGTTCTAGTCTTTGTCTCCTGTTGGCTTCACTTCCCCCTTAGACACCTACTGATCTCCTGACAGGTCATGTCAATAAGCTCCTACCAGTATCCTCTACTGCCACATCCCAGTAACCTTCCTCCCCAACCACTTTACATTTCCCCAACATGGAATCAATCCATTCATGTATTTTCTTCACACTTCTCTTGGATTCCCAATACTTCTTATAGAGAAAGCCATATAAACATGTTGCATAGACCCATTACAAATTTAAGATTTACAGCCTCAGGTGGAATTTCAAAGCTACTGAGTAATTCCCTTAACAGCACTAGACAATAATTTTGTCCTTGCTCACAATCTTTTTTATGACAGATATATAAAAGAATACCTATTTCTCATACATATAATTTACACATATACATTATGAAATAGTTAACAACATTGTTTGAGATTTGGAAATTACAGAGGAAAAATTTAAAGTATGTCCCTACACTACAATATTGTAGGTGGTTTTTAATTTCATCAATATCTTTCTGTCTCTTTAAAGTGTTCTCTACATGTGGACCTAAATATGGTACTGGTGGTAATTAATACTGAGAAAAATCTTAAGTATTTCAGTTTTTATTATGTAAATATCTTCATTTATTTACAAATAATACTGGGAAATCTCTTTACTGACTTAATTCACCATATTCGCACTTCAAAGTGTATTAAAGTTGAATATTTTAAATGGAAGACTATTTTTATAAATGGTCAAATAGTTAAATAAATATTTTATGATATTAAGACCACTGTAGATATTGGTCAGAAACCAAATCCATTTACCTTTTCTGTAACTTTCCATTAGATTTTCATAAACCATTATTTTTCAATTTTATTGGACTTTCCCTGTAAGTCAACAAATCCCTGAGTGATAAAAGTTCCTAATATTTATTTACCTGCATTAGTCTCTCCAACTGATAGAATTTGCAGTGAAGATCTTCAAAGTTGTTTTTGTAGAGGTCTCGTAAACCATAGTCATACATGATTTTCACCAAGACACAGAATGCTTGTTCCTCTGGCATCTACAGGAAAACATAAACATACAGAACATGACTGAGTGGCATTTGACCAGAATGTCAGAAACATTCCTTCATGTTATTAGTCCCCTGTATTAGTGGTTGAAGGCCACTAGTGAATGAAATTCTTCAGAGCCAGCTTTCTGCAGTGACATAGGTAAAATCTGTGTTCCAAGTTTCAAGCTTCCCCACTTGAGATGAATTTCCCTCTTTTGCTAATTTTAATCACCTTGTCATTTATTCGTTAAGCCATCTTAAAAATAGGTAATACAGTCAGATGATGTAAAAAAATCAAAACAATTTAAAAGTACATAAAGGTTAAAAAAGTCTCTCTCCTCTCTATCCCTATATCCACTAATCCCTGTATCTGTCCCCCCAACCTCTTTTGCATAATCTTCTAACTACTCAATAATTTCTCATATATCCTGCCAGTGTTTCTTTATGCAAATAAAAGAATTACATTTCTTATTTTACTTTTTCCCTTTCCTATATAAAAGATAGCATTCTAAATACATTGCTATGCACCTTGCTTTTCTCCCTCAATAATTTCCCAAAAGAGGGATTGCTGAGTCAAAGGATAAAATGCATTTTTAATTTTGATAGATAGTATGATACTGTCCTCCCAGAATCTTCTTGATGTTGCTATTTTTCTCTCTATAAAAAGGTTTTCAGCTGTTTCAGAAGCTTATGAGCTTCTCTCATTAAGATTTAAATGACAAATAAAATCTGATATACCTTCCCAGATATTTTTATCTGAACAGAGAATAAAATCGGAAATCAAAAGAATCGATCTCTAAATTATGGTATCAATAAGTTGAAAGAATTTAGAGAGGGACATATTCAATATTCTAGAATTTGTACCAAGCAAACAGAAAAAGTTGTCCTTACTCAAGGTCCTAGGATGTAACTATTATGTAAACATTTACTTTAAATGTCACTTCTTTGAAAGTCTGACCTTGGCTGATTATGGTATTTGACACATTTGTTAGACCAATTTCCTGCCTGAATAATTGAATCAGGTAGAGTTCTGTTTACCCACTTAGAAATGTAACTGTTTATTTAAGTTCCTATACAAACTGACCACTTCTGTTTTCTACTATGAACCATGAAATATGTAAATTAGTTAAATAAAATCTCCTAAAGTTAAATAAGTACAGTTAGCTGTTGCCATTTTGCTTCTCTAAATATTTGCTTATTTCTTTTTTACCTATGAGTTGGGGGCCTTGGCTTTGACCCCAGCTGTTCAAGTCAGCAGACATTTTTCAGTTTTTATGCAGTTATTTAGAATGTAAGCACACTGTATTTTTTACCCCTTTAGCAATTCTGTCATTGAAGCTTCAAGTGACACTAATGTGCACATAAACAGTCTACAATACTTCTCTTACTACCAAGTTATAAGCCTCTTCGTCTTCTCCCTGATCTCTACTAAAATGGCTATACAAAAAAGCTGCACGTAAGATAACTGTAACCAGCCCTAGAGAAACTAGTTCACTCAACCTTTCCCTCTTCCTAAGTAAGTGATGATTAGATGAATATACAAGGTATAAAAGGGATTAACCTTTATTTCCTTGAATGTGGTGGGACCATTAAAACAAAAGTTTAAGCACCCTTCAGCATTCATACGTGCAGTCACTGAACACATAAGATGCATGTACTGTTCTAGGCCCTGGATACAGAGGTAAAAGTAGAGTGCCTTCCCAAAGGACAAGGAAATAGGCAACTCTACTTGAGTCTGATACAGACACAGAAGTCGTGGAGTAGGGGAGGATGGGAGTGTGGAAAGAGGAGTTAGATGTCACTACTGTTACAGTGTAAATAGAGGGATGGCTGGATATGAGCTATATCAGGATAAACTAAGAAAATGACAAATAGACATAAATTTCTGCTTTGTTTTTAGATATGGAGCTTAAATTTATTCATATTCATTCATTCACACTCATTCTCTCTCCCTCTCTCCCCGCACCCATCTCTGTCTCTATCTCTTGGTCCCCTTCCCCTCTCCCTCCACCACCTTCCCCATTCAACTGTCTGTCTCTCACACATATACAAACAATATATTTAATAAATGTTCTTTAAAAACAAAAGCATCTGAAAGTTTGAACTTGATCCCTAAAAATAAAACTGACAATCCCAGCCTATTTTTAAAAATATATCTATATTTTGGGTGTGGGGGGCAGCCTTGGGGTTAGTATCCTTCAGGTCTAGCTTCAGCAATATAGCCAAGGTTTTGATTTTTAGTTAGTTCATGTGTTACATGAAAACAGTAGACTAAACCTACAAAATACCAGTCCAGCTGAGTAGAATCAATACTGACTATCTGTGAAGACTAAGGTCAGATATAATAAGCTCTTATGGGATCTCAGATACTATCTCATCATGAAAGTGACTAAAAATGAATCCCTGTGAAAACAGAAAAAAGGTTGCTAACAAAATGAGTGAGAAAGTAATGGGAAATAGGTATAATCCTTTGGAAAGTGGAAATTCAACCTTCTCTTACTGGTTTAAAGATGAAATGGGATCTATTTAGCATGTCTAATTAAGCTTCCCTTGGTATTTCTCTTTCTTCAATTAATGTATTCATTATTACTAGCAGCAAGCAGGGTGAGCACACAAAATTAGCAAAAATGTCAAAGATTTTAAAAATGAGAACAAATATCTAAAAATGTATAAAATATAGCTAAACAACAAATACTGATTGACATTTACACCGCAGAGAAAAAAGGAAGTTCACACATAGACTTATAATGGTGTTTTGCTTTGAAGGATAAGACAATGCATGTTTATGAAATATACCTCAGTCAAGTGTCAATAACAGGGAGTGAAGGCTGAGCCTAGATTGATGATATTGTAAAACATAAGATATATGATAAAAACATACTTTGGAAATTATAAACAATAATCACTGGTGGCTACTAATGACTTCAATGATGGCAGGAAAACTTACAACAATAAATTATAGCTTTGTTAATGCAAATAAATATAATACTAATAATTCTAATAATAAGTTGGGTAATAGGGACCTAGCTGTAGCGTTAGCAGTAGTTGGCCATTACCATAACTCATCAAATATAGAAAATAAATAAACTGGAGTTGAGAAGCAATGCTCAACAACACACCATTATATGCTATTTCCATCAGATAAAACAGACGTAAACAGACTAAAAAGTATAGATAACAGTAAAATGTGGCAAAATAATTAGTATTTATAACTTTCTGTTAATATATGTAATTGTAAGTTTATATCATTTAATTTTTCCCAGCTTTATTGAGATATAATTGACATACAACATTGTGTAAGTTTAAGGTGTACAAAGTGATGGTTTTACTTATTTATATATACATATATCACCTCACATAGTTATGATTTTTGTTTTTTATGGTGAGAATTTTTGTCTTTTTTGTGGTGAGCAATTTTCAAATATACAATACAGTATTGTCAACTGTAGTTACTATGCTGTACATTACATCCCCTGAACTTATTAACCTAATAACTGGAAGTTTGTACTCTTTCACCACACTCACCCATTTCCCACATCCCCCACACCTGGCAACCATCAACCTCCTCTTTGTCTTTTTTTTTTTTTTAAATCTTGTGGCCATGCCACAGGGCATGTGGGATCTTAGTTCCCCTACCAGGGATCGAACCCATGCCCCCTGCATTGGAAGCGTGCAGTCAACCCCTGGACCACCAGGGAAGTCCCAACCATCAACAAACGTTTTTAGTTTCCACATATAAGTGAGATCATACATGTCTTTCTCTGACTGACTTATTTCACTTAGCATAAAGCCCTCAAGGTTCATCCATGTTGTCACAAATAACAGAATTTCCTTTTTTATGGCTGAATAGTATTCCCCTATATGTATATACCACATTTTCTTTATCCATCCATCACTCAATAGACACTTAAGATTGTTTCCATGTGTTCACTATTGCAACTAATGCTGCAATGAACGTGGGGTGAAGATATCTTTTTGAGTTAGTGTCTTTATTTCCTTTGGATAAATACTCAGAAGTGGAATTGCTGGATCAAATGGTAGTTCTATTTTTGATTCTTTGAGGAACCTCCATACTGTTTTCCACAGTAGCTGCACCAATTCACATTCCCACCAACAGTGCACAAGGGATCCCTATTCTCCCTATCCTCCCAACACCTGTTAATTCTTGTCTTTTTGATTATAGCTATTCTAACAGGTGTAAGGTGATATTTTGTTGTGGTTTTAATTTGCACTTCACTAATGACTGGTGATACTGAGCACTTTTTCATGTACCTGATGGCCATCTGTATGTCCAGAAAAAAAGTTTTCAACCTTTCACCATTGAGTATGTTAGCTGCTGGCTTGTCATATATGGCCTTTATTATGTTGAGGTACGTGTCATCTATACCCAGTATGTTGACAGCTTTTCTCATGCATGGATGTTGAATTTTGTCAAATGCTTTTCTGCATCTATTGAGATGATTATATGATTTTTATCTTTCATTTTATTAATGTGATACATAACTTTTATGACTTGCATATGTTGAACCATCCTTGCATCCCAGGGATGAATCCCATTTGATCATGGAATATGATCCTTTTAATGTGTTGTTCAATTTAGTTTGCCAGTATTTTGTTGAGAACTTTTGATCTACATTCATCAGGGATATTGGCTTACAGTTTTCTTTTCTTGTAGTATCCTTCTCTGGTTTTGGTATCAGGGTAAAGCTTGCCTTGTAAAATGAGTTTGGGAGTTTTCCCTCCTTTTCAATTTTTTTGGAAGAGTTTGAGAAAGATTGGTACTAATGCTTTTTAAAATGTTTGGTTTTAATGTTTGGTAGTATGCACCAGTGAAACCATCTGGTCCCAGGCTTTTATTTGTTGGGGGAGTTTTGATTCTTGATTTAATCTCCTTACTTGTTACTGGTCTATTCAGATTTTCTATTTCTTGAGTCTTGTGTTTCTAGAAATTTATTCATTTTTTCTAGGTTATCCAATTTGTTGGTGTATAATTTTTCCCAGTAGTCTCTTACGATCCTTTGTATTTCTGAGGTATCAGTTGTAATGTCTCCTCTTTTTAAATAATTTTATTTATTTGCACCCTCTTTTTTTTTCAGTTAATCTAGCTAAAAGTATATAATTTTGCTTATCTTTTCAAAGAATCAACTCTTAGTTTTGTCAATCTTTCCCATTGTTTTTCTATTCTCTATTTTATTTATTTGTCTTATAGTCTTTATTATTTCCTTCTTTCTACTAACTTTGGGCTTAGTCTGTACTACTTTTTCCAGTTCCTTGAGGTGTAAAGTTAGGTTATTCATTTGAGATATTTCTCTTTTCCTGATGTATGCATTTATCACTATAAAATTCCCTCTTAGAACTCCTTTTGCTGCATCCTATAAGTTTTGATATGTTGTGTTTCTATTTTCACTTGTCTCAAGATTTTTTTTTTAAATTTCTCTTTTTTCATCCATTGTACGTTCAGGAGTGTGTTTTTAATTTGCACACATCACATTTGTGAATTTTCCAGCTTTCGTCCTGTTGTTAGCTTCTAGTTTCATAACATTGTGGTTGTGAAAGATACTTTATATAACTTCTATCTCAAATTTGTTGAGACTTTTTCTGTGACCTAACATATGATCTATCCTAGAAAATGTTCCATGTGTGCTTGAGAAGAATGTGTTGCTGCTGGTGGATGGAATGTTCTGTGTATATCTGTTAGGTCTATTTGGTCTACAGTGCTGCTAAAATCTGCTGTTTCCTTATTGATTCTCTGCCTGGATGATCTATCCATTGTTGAGAGGGGGGTACTGAAGTACCCAAATATTACTGTATTGCTATTTATTTCTTCTTTTAGTTCTGTTTCTATTTGCTTTATATATTTAGGTGCTCTGAACATATAGGTGAGTGCACACAAATTTTATAATTTGTTATATCTTCTTGATGGTTTGACTCCTTTATCATTATACGACTTTCTTCTTCTGTTTTGAACATTTTTACCTTAAAGTCTATTTTGTCTGATATAAGCATATAGCTACCTCTACTTTCTTTTGGTTATCATTTACTTGAATATCTTTTTCTACCCCTTCACTCTCAGTCTATGTGTGTCCTTAAAGCTAAAGTGAGACTCTTTAGGCAGTATACCATTGGATATTGTTTCTTTTTTTCCTTTGTCCAGTCAGCCATTCCATGTCTTTTGATTAAATAATTTATCCATTTAAAGTATTATTGATAGATAAGGACTCACTATTAACATTTTGTTATAATTGTGTTCTTTTTTGTAAATCCTTTGCTCCTTGCTTCCTCTCTTACAGTCTTCCTTTGTGATTTGATGATTCTTTGTAATGGTATGCTTTGATTCTCTTTTCTTTTGTGAATCTACTGTCGGTTTTTGCTTTATGGTTAACAAGAGTCTTACATAAAACATCTTATAGTTATAACATCCTATTTTAAGTTGATAACAACTTAACTTTGATAGCATACAAAAACTTCATACTTTTATTTCTTCCCACCTCACACTTTAAGTTATTGATGTTACAATTTACATCTTTTTTATATATATTGTGATAAAAATTGCTGTAGTTGAGGTTATTTTTAATACACTTGTTTTGTAACTTTTTAAAAAGAGTTGTAAATGAATTATGTACTACCATTATGTATTAGAGAATCTGACTTTAACTGTGTATTTACCATTACCAGTGAATTTTACACATTCATGTTTTTATGATGTTAATCAGCATCCTTTTATTTCAGCTTGAAGAATGCCCTTTAGTATTTCTTGAAAGGCAGGTCTAGTGATGATGAACTCCCTCAGTTTTTGTTTGTTTGGGAAAGTCTTTATCTCTATTTCATTTACAAAGGACAGCTTTACCAGGTATAGTATTCTTGGTTGACAGTTTTTTTCTTTCACTATTTTGAATATATCATCCCACTCCTTCCTGGCCTACAGTGTTTCTGTTGAGAAACTAAATAGTCCTATGACTCTGTAAATAGTCTTATATATGATGAGCAGTTTTTCTCTTGCTGCATTCAAAATTCTTTGTCTTCAATTTTTGGCAATTTAAATATAATGTGTCTTGGTGCAGCCCTTTTCAGATTCTAACCATTGAGGCCTTCTGGGCCTCATAAATCTGGAAGTTCATTCTCTCCCTAAGTTTGGGACGTTTTCATCCATTATTGCTTTAAATAGATTTTCTGTCCCCTTCTCTTTCTCTTTTATTTCTAGGATTCCCATAATGTATACATTGTTTAATTTGATAGTATCTAAGTCTTTCTCCACTTTTTTTCTTTTTGTTCCTCTGACTTGATAATTTCAAATGACCTACCTTCTAGTTCACTAATTCTTTCTTATGTTTGGTTGAGTGTGTTGTAGCTCTCTATTGAAGTCATCAGTTCTGTCATTGTATTTTTCAGATCCAGGATTTCTATCTGTTTGACATTTCTATTGTTTTGTTGAACTTGTTTTTTTCATCATTGCTTTCCTAACTTCATTTAGTTGTCTGTGTGTCCTTGTAGTTCACCAAACTTCTTTTAGAGGATTATTCTGAATTCTCTGTCAGATAGTTCATAGATCTCTATTTCTTTAGAGTCAGTTATTTGATCTTTATTAGTTTCCTTTGGTAACGTCATGTTTACCTGATTCTGCATGATCCTTGATTCCCTGCATTGTTATCCGCACACTTGAGTAAGCAGTCTCCCTCTTACAGACATTACAGGTTTGCTGTGGCATGGAAAGACCTTCACCAGTTAGCTCAGTTTGGAATAATGCTGGTAGCATCCATGGGAAAAAGCAGGACTTGCTCTCAAAGTCTTTAGTTTGGGGAGGCCACTGTTCATGCTCTGAGGTTGGGGTAGGGAGTGGTGGTGACACTGGGTTGGCTCTGTGGTTAGGTGGGCCTGCTGGCTGGGATCCACATACAAGCAGGGCCATTGGGTGAACTCGCTGATTGGGTGGGGCTGCTGGCTGTGCTCCATGGTCAGATTGGCCACTAGCAGGGCTCTGCAATCACCTCTGGATAGGCAAGTTCACAGGTTATGTTCCCTGGCAGGGTGGCACCATTGGGTAGACTCTACAATTAGGAAGAACTATGGGCTGAGTTCTGCAATAGCTCCTGGTTGGATGAGGTATCAGGTTGTGCTCCCCACCAGATGGTGCCACTGGCTGGACTCTGTTTAGGTGGGGCCACAGGCTGTGCTTCGAAGTTGGGCAGGACCACAGGCTTGGCTTCATGATCAGGTAGGCTGTTGGCTGTGTTCCACTGTTGGGCAAGATAACAGAATGGGCTCTCTGATCAAGAAGGGCTTCCAGCTATATCACACAGCTGGGTGGGGCTAAAGACTTCGCTGTGTGGTCAGGTAGGGTTACTATCCAGGCTCCTTGACTAGATGAGGCCGCAGGCTGTGTTTAGCAATTAGGCAGGACTGTAGGCTGGGCTTCCTGGCTTGATGGTACTATAGGCTGGGCTCTGAGGCTGCCCAGGGTGACTCTTCAGGCTACCTGGTTATGCAGGGACAGAGGCTATGCCCAACAGTTGGGCAGGGCTGCTGCCTTGGCTCTCTGACTGAGCAGGGCTGTAAGATGGGATCTGCAGCTGCTCCAGTTCTCTGGACAAACCTCCTAGAAGGTCAGGAGTGAAGCCTAAACTGGCAATTGTGTGGGGCCTGTGAATTTGCTTCCCTGCCAGGGCAGGGCAGTAGAACAGGCTCTACAGCCATTATGGCCCACTGACAGAGGATCTAAATCCAGCAGAACTGCCAACCAATTCCTCTGGCCAGATGAGGTCACTGGCTTGGCTCTGCACATGGGCAGAGCTATAGGCTGGGACTTCTCCTTGAGTGCCACTGCAAGCAGAGATGTGGTCTGCCAAGATTTCAGCATTGGTTGTTGTAAGTCCCACCCCCTTCTCTGTCTCTATCTGATCTCTAGAGCACAAGCCCCATAGATTCCCCTAGTGATCTCTATGAGGTGAGACCAAAGTAGGCATCCTGGGAAGCATTTTGCAATGCTGGGGGAGCTGGATGTCCACCTCGGGCTCTCACCTTGGGATGTTGTAAGGATAAATGAGATGTATGTGAGACACAACGTAGGCATGCGGTAGGTGACCAATAAATGTAGATTTCCCTTTTCTTTCCCTCCTTGAACACAGAGACTATGTCTTTCACATCAACAACTACCATAGTGCTATATACACAGATACTCAAAAGAATATCAAGGCTCCCCTTGGAGTTAAGGCACACAAGCTTAGGGTGAATGGCTGGGGTGGGGTATACTATGTAGCATAGCTATGTCTTTGAAATTTTACTGATCTTTTAAGGCTGATCATAAATGGCACTTAGAACATGAAGTCTCTGTTATTCACTTTAACCTGATGAGATCTCTGCTTTCTTTTAATCCCAAAGCTCTTTGTGGCATGTAGTATAGTAATTTGTATGCCCCTACTAACCTCTGGACAGTGCCTTAACTTTGTAAGTTTTCCCCCAAAACTCTTAGCACAGAGAGTTAAATAAATAGCAAGTATTCGATATTTATTTAAGGTAATTTTAGCAAAACTCTGAATACATCTGCCTTTATCAATGAAAGCATGTCACTCACACAGGGCAATCTGTTGGCAACTGTGAAGGTAAGAGCCAACAAAAATGTAGAAGGAAAGGATTGGTGTGAAAGTGGAAGCAAGGTGCAGCCAAATGTAACTATATTAGTACTTCTTTTAATATTACAAATGCTAAACATAAGAAATTTTTGTATAATCTGTATTTTGTATTGGCTATTAAGCTTGTCCCTCAATTAACATAAAAAATCAATCAAGATCTGATAATCAATACCTAGCTGTACTATCAAACCTCACTAGTATAAGAGTGGGTTCCCCCACTAAGTAGTATTGTGGCATCCACCTATTTTTTAAAAAGCATGAAAATGACTATTTAACTTATTACAATGATTAATATTTCATTGAACTACACAATCCAATTTATCATTGATATGCAATTGATATGTCTAAATTACAATAAAAATAAATCACTGAACAATACATTTTAAAATAAAGTATTAAGAAGTTGGAGCATGGTGTGTCTCTAATAGTGAATATCCATCTTTGTTATGTATAGGAGCTCTGTCATGAAATCAGTATTGTTTTATTGGGGAAACAAAGAGATAAGCATGAAAATCTTATAATTTAAGATATCAAAATGTCATCCATGGCTCTATGAAATACAAAACTAAATACCTGCCTCACATGTACAATCTGAGAATCAAGCATGATGTAATCACTGTGTGTTAACAAATGTTGATAATGATCTGCCACCTGTACTAACAGAGGTGATCACTGAATGGAGCCAGTCTCTAAGCTTCACTGCTCTCTCTGCAATTAACTATAAAACAAAGCAGCCTAAGTGCTTCAAAAGTCTTTAAGACTCACCTGAAGTAACAGACATCAAGATGTTTTTTGAAGTAAAATTATAGGTTGATAATTTAAAATAATCCCCTTATTTAGGATAAAACAGTTTTTTATTTCACATGATTGTGTTTCACGTCTTTTTGTAGTCAATCTACCTTTTTCCATGAAGGTAATGAATATTCCAGTGATTTTTTTTGTTTTCTTCAACAAAGGTGGATGCTAGTGACTATTCTGAAAATCATAAATTAATGTCTTCATTTTCTATTTACAAATTGAAAAGCAAATAGATGAAAACTTGTTTGATTATTTTCCTTTTAAATCAAATACATGCGAAAATACATTTAAATTTAATGTCTATTTGTAAGTCTTAAAACATACTGTACCACTTATTAGTTTGCTATGTGTGCTCAGTATAAGCTAGGGTCCAAAAGAGAATTGGCTGAGCAAATAATGATTAGTTTAGAAAGAACAGCATTGTTAGAGGCATTCATTCATGACCCCATTTGATCTTCACAAAATTCTGTAAAGTAGGTATTAATTTTACATTCTAAATATTAGACTAGTGAAGCTCAAGGAAGTTAAGTGATTTGTCAACAACTACACATCTATTACGTAAAGCCTGGACTTAATCCCCTGGCTGCACTCTTTTTGTGCCAGATACAAAATAAGACTCTACACTTATAATACAAGGTATTCAATATTCATAAAAACCCTAGAAGGATGATAATATTATTCTCACTTTATATTATAAATGAAGAAACTGAAGCTCAGGAAACTTGCCCAAGGTCATGTAACTTGAAAGGTATTAAACCACAATTCAAATTCATAGTTGTGCTTTTTACTATCCTTTGAAGGAGTTCAGCTTTGAAAGGGCAAAGAAACCTGAGAGAGCTAAATGGGAGGATCAAAAGAGGATATTTTTTAAGGTAAAATGTCTTGAGGATATTTATAGGACACAAAGAGAAGATGCTGGGTAATGGCTCCAAAGCACTGATGCAAGAATTAACAGAGAACAGGAAAACCTCTTGGATTTATAAGGAAAAAGTGATTTGGGAATATAGAAGGGCTTATTAAAAATATACTAAAACTCTTATTGTAAAGAATCACTATAAGATAACGTGATGTATCTGTCTAGCATCCCATCTCCCTATTATCTGATGTCAAAATCTCCTTTCTTGTAGGAAAACCATTCCATTTTTCAGGAGGAGTTGATCCAGTTCACTGTCAGCTCTGAGGTGGACTCAAGACTGGGCCAGCCCAATCAGATACCCTACCTTCCTGCCCTTAGTAATTGATTCAAGGATGGCAGATTCCCAAGGCAGGCCAACCAGAGTCCTTCAGGGTTTTTGTTTGCCTGTTTGTTTTGTTTGTTTGTCTGTTTAAGTGCAGGAGCTATAGCAAAAGATGATCCCTTTTAAATGAAGCTGTAAAACTGAAAGGATACGAAGTCGGGCCAGTCTGCAGCCAGGCTGCCCACTTTGTGGCCTGCCCATATAAGTTAAGGCAAGAAAATTTAAGCAGAACAGAGATACAGAGACACAGATTTCTGATGACAAAATATGAACTCTGGAATCCAACCATATCAAAAGCATCTCTGCTCTGGACTTCCCAGTTATGTGAGCCAATATATTTCCTTTTTAATTTAAACTACTTTTAGTTAATGTTACGTCACATGTAGCAGAAAGATTCCTAAATAATATAATGGCACAAATATTTTCACTTATATATACATATAAAGACACTAGGAAGCCTCTATTTTGTTACCTTGGACTCTGTAGAATCCTTATTTTCAGGAAAACTAAGAAGTAGCTCTGCTTCTCATTTCTTATGCCCACTGGTTAAATCTTATCTGAAACTTGTCTTTTTTGGGGAGAAGCATTTAAAGGTCTGTAATTTTTAAACCTTATATTATTTTGAAATATGGCACACAGAAGAATACATAAAAGTTAAATTTATACTTCAATGAATATACGATTATGAAGTAAAAACAGATTAAGAATTAGAATACTGTTAATACTGCTGAAGATCCCTATGTGTCCTCACCCAGTCACGACTCCCAATTTCTCCTCAGAGAAATCACTGTCCTGATTTTAACAGTAATCACTTCATTGGTATTATTTATACTTTCCATGAATGGAGCATCCTAAAAATAGAGTTTACTTTTGTCTGTTATTGAATTATACTAAAATGGAATCATACCAAATGATACCAATAATTTGCTTTCTTACTAAACATTATGTTTGTATGATTCATTCACATTAGCCTGTGTAGTGTGAAACATTTCTTTAATTGCTGTATAGTGTTCCACAAAATGAATATACCACAATTTATCCATTTTAATGTCTAATTATAATTCTAATATTAGACATTATAATAGTGGGCATTTGAGTTGTTTGACTATTATAAACACTGATCCCAAAACAATTTTAATACATGATTTTAGTGTACATGCTCATAAATTTGACTAAAGTATGTATCTAGGAGTGGAGCTGCCTGGTATGCATATCTTTATCAGATAAAGCCAAACTGGTTTCCAAACTAGTTGTGCCTGGTTACAGTAATACTTTTAAACATTCTGGATTATCCAAATATAATGCTTTTTGCAGTTGGAAAGCTTCCATACACGTCGATATTAGTTTACATACAGTGATTTAGCCTTAAAAAGGAGCATAATTTTCTGAAAGTCTAAAAAAGTATATGTTCAATTAAAAAAAAACCTTAAAGCTGCTTGACAATAAATATGTGAGAGAAATATATTGGGGTTAAAAATTATCTAAAATATTTTATATGATTCTTAGAATAAATGAAATATATAAAAGGACATTATTTATTACACTAATAATATAATGATGATATTACTGATAATTATTACATATTTAACTTCAAAGGCAGATAAACACTATAATGGTTACAAGCAATCTGTGCTGTAACAGTTTTTCCAAACTGTAAATGATAAATTTCTTATAATTCCATCAATAGATATAACAGCATCTATGTGATAAACATTTAATTCTTCCACTGCTTAAACTACTACAAGTTACAAAGCTATTATCAAAGCTTCTGGAAATTTCCAAGCACCAGGAGAAGATACTTATTTCTTAAAACTATTTAGACATGGAAAAACTTTAAAATTCTAAATTTTTGTTCTTGAACCTACTTTCATTTTTGGTCTTTCTTTCCTCTTAGGCAGTGAATGTGAAATATAAATGACCATGGGTGAGGAAAAGACAGCATCCCAAAAAGAAGCAGGTTCTGACAATGATTAATATGGAGTTGCCAAAGGACGTCTGGCAGCAAAAAGAAGCAATAGCTTATGTAACTGATAAAAAATTAGTCAGTAAGACCCTAATAACATATCTCCCTGGAACCCGAGATAGTGTATTTGATGAATTGTTTAAGCTAGAGTGTATTCTTCTACCTATTTAAACCACAGAGGCAAAATTAAATATGGAAAAGAAAAAATTACAGTTAACTTCTCTTATTTAAATTGGTTAATGGATGGGTTGGTCAGTCAATGAAATATGCTGATTAACAGAATTATCACATATACTTTTAATTAAAAATTACAATGTAAAATTTTTTTCATTAACACTGAATATCAGTTCATCTTTCCTCCAGGATTCTGAAAGCATTTCTATATTTCCAGTTCTTTTTACAAGCCATGGCAACAACTGCATAGTTCTATTAATGTAGAAAGTATAGAAACTAAACTGAATTTCTATTCATCTTGTCACATACTTTGGAGGTAATTTTGTTGAATATGTTTACAATGGCTGACTTTCCATGACCCTTGTAATAGGACAGTAGATAATGTAAAAAAAAAAAAAAAAAAAAAAAATCTGGGTTATTTGAGTTTCCTAGTTACTTGAATCACTGCCTCTCTTTTTTTTGGGGGAGGAAGTATGTCCAGAGAAATATGAACTTACAGTTAACTAAACTTCTGTTACGTCTCAGAACAGATTTCCTGGAGTGATATTCTTCTCACTGAAGTTTAATCAATATATTATAATGTGTTTAATGGGGACGTCAGCTGCTCGTCAGAATGATCATAAAATCTCCTTTTAGAAGAATGGTGGTTATGAAACTTGGTGAACATGTCTATGTCACTGTTTATAGTCTCCAGCCCCTTGTGGTAGGGACCTGACTATGCTAACTACTAGGTGGGTTTAGTAATAGAACAAAGGCTCCAAGAATTTGCGACTATAAAGTACTTGATTATCACAAGAAATCTGAAGAACATGGGCTGTGGAGATGACAAAAAAAGGACAGCAAGGAGAAGATCAAAAAGACCATAAACAGATAAGGATGCCACAGAGAAAGAAGTCAAACTCAAAGTTAAAGTGAATAATCACAATAGAACCACCGTATATTATTAGTATCATTAAAATCAAATGATCAGCATTAGGGCCTCGAGTCTATTATAATTGTTCTTCGTTTCCAGAATGCAAACCTAAAAGAAATGCTTTTGTTTTAAACTTGCTGGACCTCTCTGCTGCATTTGACATTATACAATGCTTCTTCTCTGTTGAAAATCCAGAAATTCTTCAAGGATTCCTCTTCCTCATCAGCTCTCTAAATATCTGGCATTCCTGGGATCTATCCTGTTCTTCTTCTTCTATTTATTCTTCTTATATGGTCTAATCCACTCTCATGATTTCAGCTTTGATTTCTCCCCCAGTGTCAGTCTCCAGTAAACAGTTGGTTGCTGGACAGCTTTACTCAGATATCCCCAAAATACCACCCCCCACAAATTTCAAAACAAAATTCATCATCAACTCCTAACCTTTCTTCTCCATTCAATGTCAATGGACGTGTTTTCTATCTCACCTCAAAATACCATAATTCATCCAGTCACCTAAGCAAGAAAACTAGACATGTTACCTTTGACCCTTCCTTTGTCAATCCATCCATGAAACCTACCAATTTTGCCTCCTGCATGTTTTTAGATTTTTTTTTAAAATAAATTTATGTATTTATTTATTTATTTTTGGTTGCGTTGGGTCTTCGTTGCTGCATGCAGGCTTTCTCTAGTTGCGGCGAGCAGGGGCTGCGCTTCGCTGCGGTGCACGGGCTTCTCATTGCGGTGGCTTCTCTTGTTGCGGAGCACCAGCTCTAGGCGCCTGGGCTTCAGTAGCTGTGGCTCGCGGGCTCTAGAGCACAGGCTCAGTAGCTGTGGTGCACGGGCTGAGTTGCTCTGCGGCATGTGGGATCTTCCCGGACCAGGGCTCGAACCCGTGTCCCCTGCATTGGCAGGTGGACTCTTAACCACTGTGCCACCAGGGAAGTCCCCTCCTGCATGTTTTTAATTGTTTTTTTCTCTGGGTCTCAATATCTCTCATTTAGATTGATGTTTCCTAACTGGTCTCTCTGCTATTGCTTGCTCCCTTCAGTTCAACTCTCTACATGGATATAATAATTTATCTGAAGTGAACATCTGATTGTCATTCCCTTGCTTCAAACTGATCAATGGCTCCTCATTAGCTTTAGCATAAAGCCCGCATTTCTTGACATTATTAAAAATTCTTCATAATTTGGTCCCTGCCCATATGACCATTTTTACCTCATATCTCTCTCTGCATACAATTTCTATAGCAACGGTATAGGAACTGTCATTTCATACTGTTCCCTTTATATGCTGTGCCCTTTGTGTTTCCATACATTTGCTCATGTTGTTCCTTTTGTCTACCAATCTCTACTCCCTCTCTTACCCAGCTCACCTCCCCCAACCTCAATTATTTATGTCCTGGCAAAGCTACCACCTCTTCTAGAAAGTCTTTTCTGAAAGTTCTGGCAGAGCTGAGTTGGATAATTCTCCTCTCTATTCTCTTATTCTGTGCATCGCTTTCACTTAGCACACTATAAGTTCCTCTATAGTGATCATCACAAAAATCAGCACAGATACATAAAAAGAATTAAAATAATAGGTATGTGCATACATTACCTATGCCCCATCCTAGCCCATGAGGCCTTTGAGAACACAAACGATAAATTATTTGTATTTGTAATCCCACTTCCTAGCCGAGTACTGACAACTGATTCTCAATAAATGTTCTGTTAAATGAAGGTGACTAAGAGGAAAGAGAGTATACAAAAATAAATCACAAAAAAGATGAAAGACTTCCTTGTCACATTCCTTCATCATGGCTCTGGTCCTGCTCATGTTTGGGCAGTTACATTGACTTCTTTAATTCTAGAGGGTTCTAGTTAAAAATAACTCCAAATAAGCAATTTATTCCCTACCAGCCAGCAAAATTAATTCTACTGAGAAACTGTCCTGTTCGTGACATCAGATCTCTTACTTTATCACCAAAAGTACATTTTAAAAAAGATATGCCATGTGTAATCTCCATCAGGTAAATGGAGAATAAGAAGGGAAAACAAAACCAAGCAGCAAATAAAATAAACTTGGCAGCACCATGCCCTTTATTACACGGAAAATTACTTACATGCAGCAGCAATACAGCGGCAAGAAAAGACTGTCCTTGACAGTACCCAATGTCTTCGTCATAGACAGAGTAGGCCTAGAGAAAAGATGAAAAGAAAGAAGTATCGTAAACATTCACAGAGTTTAACCTAAGTGCTAGCTCACACCAAGCTGCTGCTTGTTCTTGCCCCTGGCCTGTCCACCACAATTTCACTGATCCCTCAATTTGGATGTGTGAGCCATTAGCACAGTGGGATCCCTCAAAGAGGCTGTACATTTCCTGAAGCAATTCTAGATGTACCATTATCCCCAGGTTCATCTTTAGAATCTGGAATAAAGAGATGCTCAGAGCACCTAAGTTAATTTTTAAAGATCCATTATGGTTTGTGGTCAGGCAAATGAGACTGTGGGAGGCAGGAGCAAAGAGTGGAAGAGGGTGGGAAGGTTCTACAGTTGATGTGGGAATTCTAATGCACTATACGGGGGAAACCGTAATGCTGTGAGAGTGCAGTGCAGATCCCCTAACCTAACAGAAAAAAAAAAAAATCACCCTCTCTAGCTTCTACATGTTCTCAGACACCTTCTAAACTACTCTCGCACTTTCCAGAGGCTAAAGGGTGATTCCTCCCATCTATACCACTAGGGCAAACCAAAAACATTTAGTATTGCCCTGCATTTTTAGCAGGATGGCTGGGAGAGAGCCTCTTGCCACACATGCCACACACTATCACGAATGTTCTGGCTATTCACCATCTGCAACATCATTCTAACCAGGCCGGCTAGTACAGAGCCAGAGGCCCATTCACAGGAAATATAGTATCCCTAGAGAAGCAGCTATCATACCATTCAACTTAATATTCACCTTAGTCTTTATAGGAAAGGAAATAAGGTTGTATGCTTAATACTTCAAACTGCTGAGATTACAATTTTTTAAAAAAGATAACCCTGTTCAAGTTTTTAAGAGGTTGAATCAATTACAGTAGGCGGACCATGGTGATCAAAGACTATAGTATAGGAATTAGTAAGGTTTTGCTGTAAAAGTCCAAATAGTAAATATTTTAGGCTTTGAGGGACACTTACATATCTGTTGTATATTGTTTTACTTTTCTTTTTTTTTTTTTTAAAGCAAGTGATTTTGTAAATTTATTTATTTTATTTATTTATTTTTGGCTGTGTTGGGTCTTTGTTTCTGTGCGAGGGCTTTTTCTAGTTGCGGCAAGCGGGGGCCACTCTTCATCGCGATGCGCGGGCCTTTCACTGCCGCGGCCTCTATTGTTGCCGGGCACAAGCTCCAGACGCGCAGGCTCAGTAGTTGTGGCTCACAGGCCTAGTTGCTCCGCGGCATGTGGGATCTTCCCAGACCAGGGCTCGAACCCGCGTCCCCTGCATTGGCAGGCAGATTCTCAACCACTGCGCCACCAGGGAAGCCCTGTTTTTCTTTTCTTAAACAACCCCTTACAATATAAAAACCATTTGTGGCTTTTGTGGATTAAGGGTAGTACAAAGTCAGACAGCGTAGGCTATAGTTTCCTGATCCCTGATTTAGAACAACAAAAACAACAAAAATCATTCAGATGCTCCTACATTTATCTGTAAAAGACAAACACCCCAACTGTGTTGTTTAAATCCTGGACATGCATCCCATTCCATGTATCCCATCTATCTGTTGTGCTTCATTAAAGTGAGGGGAATCTCCATTTAATGCACTATGATTTTGTGAGTATAAAAATACTCTCTGTCCAGGGCAATGGTTATGAAAGATAAATAGGAATGGTTACCATAGGGAGGGTAAGTGGGGTATCTCCCATATGCCAAGGTAGTCAGAGTATAGGGACTAGAACTCTTTTTTTACTTAAAAAAACTTTATTGAAATATAGTTTATATTCAGTGAAATGCATACCTTTTAATTTCACAAGTCCTTGAGTCATTTATGTAACCCCGTCATTATAGAATATTTCCATCATTCTAGAATGTTCCTCATGCCTCTTTGCAGTCAAACCACCTCCACCCCAGGCCACCAGTGATCTGATTTTTTCCACAATCTATTATTAGCTTTGCATTTTTAAAAGAATTTTATATAAATGGATTCATATATACTCTTTTGTGTCTGGCCTCTTTCACTCAGCATAATGTTTCTGAGATTCTTCCATGTTGTTGCATGCATCAGTAGTTCATCCGTTTTAATCCGTGGGTAGTATTCCACTGTATGAACATACCACAGTTGGTCTATGCATTCTCCCATTGATGAACATTTGGGTTTTTTTCCAGTTTGGAGCTAGTACAAATAAAGCTGGTTTGTATACACAAGGCTTTTTGTGTACATAGGTTTTCATTTCCCTTGGGTAAATACCAAGGAGTGGAGGTTCACGGTTCAAACGATAAGGGTATGTTTAACTTTATAAGATATTGCCAAACTATTTTGCAAGGTGGTTGTTCAATTATTGCATCCACACCAGCAAAACATAAGAGTATTCACTGCTTCAGATCCTTGTCAATACTTGACATTGCCAGTCTTTTTCCTTTTATTAATTCCTGTGGTTTTGACTTAAATTTCTCTGATGGCTAATGACATAGAGCATATTATCATGTGCTTTTAGGCAACTGATACATATTCTTTTGTGATTATCTCGTCAAGTTCTTGCTCATTTGTTTAATTGGGCTGTTCATCTTATTATTGCTGATTCATGGGAGTTCTTTATACATTCTGTTGACAAGATCATTGTCTGACATATGTATTACCAATATTTTCTCCCAGTGCGTGACCTGCCTTTTCATGCTCTTAATGGTGTCTTTTGAGGTACTATTGTTATCTTTTAACCTTCTTCTGCCAATGTTGATATTATCACACTCTCTTCTAATGAGAGAAAAATTATATCATGGAATCATTAGCTAAAGAATTTGAAAGAAGCTTCTCTTCATTACAACCAGTTTCCAGAGCTCAGCCTAATTTTAGAAACTGAAAGATGGATTAGCATCCTTTTACTTATTTAATTTTCTTTGATTTATATAGTTATGAGTCCTTATTTGTACTTTTATCCAGAGCTCATGGGTGTGTGTGTGTGTGTGTGTGTTAGGGTGGAGGGAGAGTTACAGAGAGAAAAGAGAAGGAAAAAATAACAAAGGAAGAGGGGAAAGGTTCTAATACTATCCCTATTTACTGCATTCCTGATGGTGCTCCATCACTTCCTTTTCCATGAACAAGGAACTCTGAGATCTGTTGATACGAGATTATGTCACATATATTTTCAAGGCTTCCCTTCCCCATAAAAGATGTCTAAGTTGAGGATTCCTTAAAACTGGGGATCTCTAAAGTCAATCATGCTTCATCAACCCTGACAAAACTTTGACAAACGTTTGATCCATCTTTATATATTTCACGTTTACTGAGAAGTGTGCTACTTATATGCTCGTTTGTGTTACAAGAGAAGTCCAATATAAAATGAAGGTCCACAACACACCAAAGAAGGGATGAACTCAGTGACCTCACAAACTGCTCTCTCACTGGAGAGCTGAGAATAAAAGTGCAAATCAGCAATGTATTGATCTTACTTTCTAATTGTGTTATGGCTTTGGATTAAGTTAGCAACAAAAATGACTTTTCAGAGGCCACCTACTAAATCTGATTTTATGATTCACAGTTTGAAAAACACAATGTTCTAGAAAGTTCTTTCCCTTGGAGTTCTTCCAAGCACTGTTTGGCTTTATTCTAAGCCTTCTCTGAGTTGAACCAAATCCTTTCCCTCTATTTGAAACGTGCCTCTCTTTGCACCATACCTCTCCCCACTCCTCATTTTAATTGCTTTTCTGGCCAGACGCCTGCTTTCAGACTGACTTTCAAAAACCATCTGAGTACCACTTCTATAATGGAGGAGTAATTCCTACTGGACCAACCTTCCCCCTGGTAACAAATTTAAACTATATCGAGACAAATATATAAAACAACTATCTGAAGGCACTGAACAAAAAAGCAGGAAGAAACTGGAGGGGAAAATAAACTTGGATGAAGGGAATGACACTGGGTAAAATCCTCATTCTTTATGGCTTTTGCTGGAGGTCATGCACCAGTGTGGATGGCTAAAACTTGGACATAAAACTGTAGACTTATTCGCTTGAAGAACCAGGGAACAGATTGGGGTGACCATAACAGCTAGAAAGCGACAGTGGAAACACTAAAGAGTAACAGAAGAGAAGCCTTTACTACACTTAGTGTAAAAGTATTTACAATATCCAAGACAAGGTAAAACTGATACATATATAGACAAATAATTAATAGAACAGAATAAAAAGTCTAGAAGTAGAGCCACACTCATACAGTCATTTAATTTCAACAAAGTTACCAAGATAATACATTGAGGAAAGGAAAATTTTTTATATATGTAAAAACGTAAATATATAAAAATTGTTTCAACAAATGTGCTCAAACAATTGGATATCCATATGGGGGAAATAAATGAACTTTGATCCCTACTTCACTTCATACGCAAAAATTAATTCTAGATGTACTATGCTCCTAAACATAAAACTAAAACTATAAAGCTACTCAGTGAAAACACAGAACATCTTTGTAACTTGGTAAATGCAAAGGTTTCTTAGCCAGGGCACAGACACATTAACTATTAAAAAAATAAACTGATACAGTAGACATCATCAAAATTTAGAAACCTCCACTGACAAAAGGACACCGTTAAGAAAATAAATAGGTAAACCACAGACTGGGAAAATATTTGCAAACATATCTAAACAAAGTCTTGAATCAGAATATATAAAGAACTCCTACAACTCAATGTCAAACAACCCAATTTAAAAATGGACAGAAGATATGAAAAGACACTTTACAAAGAAATATCTATGAATGGGCAATAGGAACATGGCCAAGTGTAGAGGAGATGAAGACGGTGGATTAGGAGGATGAGGAACTCACCTCTCCCCATGAACACATCAAAAATACATCTACATGTGGAACAACTGTCACTGACAACTAACTGGACACTGGCAGAAAGACTCCTGTACAACCAAGACTGTAAGAAAGATCCACAAAGAATTGAGTAGGAAGGGAAGAGAAGTGATCAGGTTGGGACCTGTGCCCCTAAGAGGAGACTCAGAGGAAAAGGGAGATTACATGAGCAGAGATCCTCCCTGGAGAGTGAGTGGTGTGAGCCACATACTGGGTGACACAGCCTTGGGGACCAACACAGGAGAGACAAGCTCCTTGGCTGGTTGGAGGGCCAATGGGACCAACAGGAGGGCTGTGAAAAGACTGGACTTCACTTGTAAGAAGCATGAGCACGCTCGCTCCTGAAGCAGGACAGAGAGGGTGGTTTGTAAACTGCATGGGTGGCTGGCCAGCTTCCTGTGACCACTCCAGTGTGTGCCCCCGTTTGAACCAAATGAACACTCTAGTCCTGCTTGCTTCACAACGCAGCTCCACACTGGGGTGAGGGCTGCCATGGTTGAGGAGGAAGCTTGGCTGTGAGACACAGAGATGGCTCAGACCCAAAGTGGCAACTGAGCAGGCAGAGGGAACCGTTATTTACACAGGCAGTGTGTCAGAAGCAGTCTGGGTCTCAGACCCCAATTGGACTGCCACAGCCCAAGCCCTGATCTACCCCAAATGCCCACACCAGCACCTCTTACTCAAACACCATCCCTCTGGGGAGACGGTGCCAGTGCTGGGAAGGGAGAGAGCACATACTGTTCATTTTCATTTGTCTCCAGGTATTTTTAAATTTCCTCTCTGATTTCTTCAGTGCCTATTGGTTGTTGAGTAGCATACTGCTTAGCCTCCACATGTTTGTGTTTTCTGCAGTTTTTTCTTGTAGTTAATTTCTAGTCTTATATCATTGTGGTCAGAAAAGATGCTTGATATGATTTTAATCTGCTTAAATTTATTAAGACTTGCTTTGTGGCCTAGTATGTGATCTATCCTGGTTAATGTTCCATCTGCACTATCAATTTCTCCATTTACGTTTGTTAATATTGGCTTTATGTATTTAGGTCTTCCTATGTTGGGTGCATATATATTTATAATTGTTATATCTTATTCTTGGACTGATCCCTTTATCATTAAGTAATGTCCTTCTTTGTCTCTTGTTACAGTCTTTGTTTTAAACTATATTTTGTCTGATATAAGTATTGCTAGCCCAGCTTTCTTTTTTTATTTCCATTTTTATGAAATATCTTTTTCCATCCTATCACTTTCACCATCTGTGTCTTTGGATACGAAGTGACTCTCTTATAGGCAGCATATATGAATCTTACTGTTTTAAAATCCATTCCACCACTCTATGTCTTTTGATTGGAGCATTTAGTCCATTTACATTTAAAGCAGTTATTGATGGGTATGTACGTACTGCTATTTTGTTAACTGTTTTCTGGTTGTTTTGCAGTTCTTTTTTGTTCCTTTTTTCTTCTTTTGCTCTCTTCCTTATTGATTTGATTACTATTTTTAGTGTTATGTTTAGATTCCTTTCTCTTTTTTTTCATGTGTATCTATTACAGATTTTTGGTTTGTGGTTACCATGAGATTCATACATAACAACCTATATATATACATGATAAGCTGATGATCACTTAAGTTGGAATGCATTTTTACTCACCCGTCCCCAAATTTAATGTTTTTGACATGATATTTTACATTTTTTGTTTTGTGCATCCCTTAACTACTTACTGTGGATATAGATGACTCTACTATTTTTTTCTTTTAACTTTTGTACTAGCTTTACAAGTGGCTGATTTACTACCTTTATTGTATGTTTGTCTTGATTGATGAGATTTTTCCTTTTGTAATTTTTGTATTTAAATTTATGATCTTTTCTGGTTAGTGAGTTCCCTTTAGCACTTCCTGTATAGCTCGTTTAGTGGTGCTCAACTTTTTTACTTTGCTTGTATGTAAAACTCTTTCTCTCTCTTTCAAATCTGAATGATAACCTTGTTGGGCAGAGTACTTTTTCTTGTAGATTTTATTCTTTAATCACTTTGAATATATCGTGCCACTTCCTTCTGGCCTGAAAGTTTTTGCTGAAAAGTCAGTTGACAGCCTTATGTATGGGTTCCCTTGTACATAACTCGTTGCTTTTCTCTTGATGCTTTTAAGATTCTCTATCTTTAATTTCTGACATTTTAATTATAATGTATCTTAATGTGGACCTCTTTGGGTCCATCTTGTTTGGGACTCTCTATGCTTCCTGGACCTAGATGTCTGTTTGCTTTCATGGGTTATGGACATTTTCAGCTATTATGTCTTCAAAAAAATTCTCTAACCCCCTGCTCTCTTCTCTCTCTGGGACCCCTATAATGTGAATGTTAGTATGCTTGAGGTTGTCCCACAGGTCTCCTAAACTATCCTCATTTTTAAAATTCTTTTTCCTCTTTTCTGTTCAGCTTAGGTTATTTCTACTACTTTGTCTTCAGTTCGCTGATCTGTTCCTTTGTATCATCTGATCTACTGTTGATTTCTCCTAGTGTATTTTTTATTTGTTCAGCTATTTGGTTCTTCTTTATATTTTCTAACTCTTAAAATTTTCACTGTGTTCACCCATTCTTCTCCTGAGTTTGTTGAACATCTTTATGATTATTACCTTGAACACTTTATTGGGTAGATTGCTTACCTCCTCCTTGTTTAGTTCTTTTTCTGATGTTTTGTCTTGTTCCTTCATTTGGAACATATTCCTCTGCCTCCTAATTTTGAGTAATTCTCTGTGTTTATTTCTGTCTATTAGGCAGGTCAGTTATGTTTCCCAATATTTGAGAAGTGGCCTTAGGTAGGAGCTCTCTTATGGGGCATAGCAGCACACTCCCTTCTGGCCACCAGAACTTTATGCTCTAGGGGTATCCCCTATGTGGGACCCTTCTGTTGTGGCAGGGTGCACTGGTAGTCAAGGCTGGCCCCTGACCTGGTTGGCTGCCAGGACCGCCTCATGTGGAGGCTGCCAGCTGGTGGTGGGTGGGGCCAGGTCCTGGCAGGGACCTGCAATTTACTTTAAAATATTTTAAAGTATTAAAATGGATTAATTAATTGAATATAAGGGTAGATGGACAGAGACATATGTGATAAAAAAGTAACAAAATATTATAGAATCTAGGTGACAGGTTTATGGATGTTCACTGTACAATTCTTTGAGTTTTTCTGTGTATTTGAAAATTTTTTGTATCTTTTGGGGAAAAAAAATCTGTGTCTGTATTCTGTCTCTTCTCTCTGATCTGGACTATAGACTACTCTTCTGGCTGGGGTCCCAAGAGAACTTTATATATTCATTCAGGAAGTCACTATTTACTGAGCACCTATTATGTAATCAAACACTGTGCTGAGGTAGATACCAAGATGAAAAGATATGGTCTATACTCCTCAGCTCAGAGTCTTGTACAACAGTTCAGCATGTACAATGAAAAAGTACACAGTGAGATAAGTTCTGATAGTTATATGGAAGATCAGAGGGAAAGGGTGGGTAACCAGGTCATAATGCCAGGAATAGAGATAAAGGCAAGGGAGGCATCTCAGACAAGGTGATACTGTCTTAATCTTAAAGAAGAGGATGTGACCAGAATTGCTGCAAGCCTGGCCTCACATTCTTGAAGGAAGAATACAGAGATGCTTCAGGTATGCTGCAGGGGAAAGGCATGTACAAAGGCAGACAGTGCCAGACACTGTGATAAGTGCTTTTCTACATTCTCAATCAATCCTCACAAAGCCTATGAGATAAGAAAAGTGACATTTAGAGAGGGAAATTAACTTGGGCAAGGTCACATAGCTAGAGCCAGAATTTGAACCCAAATCTTTTCAAATACAGAGCCTGTACACTTAGTACCTTTATTACACCACTGCCGTAGATTGTGTTCTCCCAAAATGAAGGAGGGCCTATTTTCTGATTTGCCTTGGGGGTCAAGAGAGATAGGAAATAAGATTCCATACTCTCAAAAGAAATGACAATCTGATCAAGGGCAGCTTAATATTTTTCAATCCATAACTTACGGGTTTAGGGAAGGAGAACTTTCAATTTCTTTATGTAACATGCATGTTTATTAACATACTGACTACAGGTAAAACTTAGACATAAAAACAGAGATAGCTGTTAAAGCTTAATCATGTTGGTGCTAACATTTATATATAATGTAAGTTCTCCTTATTGAAATTAATATGGAAAACACTTAACTTTTTTTGTCTTGTGAATAATTGTTATGCATCGATAGGGATGCTAACTTTGAAAATAATTTTCCACAGGGTAGTGGGACTTTGTTTGCCAGCCCAAAATATACAATAACCACTACTGCTCTTGAACTACCTTAAAATCATTAAGGAATGTTTTTAGTCTTACAGCTAGATTGTCTAAAGACTTATCTACAACCTTATTTCTCCCAAAACACTCTCACACACAAACCTTTATCAGATTGGTACAGGAAATACAGAATGGTGTTTCTCTTTTGTCCCAGAAATAGGCAACATACAGTACTATTTTATCAGACAATCACACTTTAAGATGAAGGAAGGTCAGACTCACAGGAAGAATGAAAAGGAAATCAGAAGATGTTCTCTAACAAGATAGAAAGGCTGCTATGTGGGCATGCAAGAAGGGATTAAACTTCTAAAACAGATTCCCATTTAGCTTCTTGGTACTGCTAAAGTACTGCTGTGTTTGCTGATTTACTGGCTATCGATAGACAGTAGTTCAGTTCACCAGTTTTAACCATGATACATTTCGTGTTTCTCCAAACCCTAACCTAAATATTGAGCTGTCACACAATTTAACATGCTCTAAGGACAATACTGAGAACAGGAAATACTAACTCAGATCTCCTCACTTTAACAGGAGCTTGACATTTATGTAAAACAATTTGCCATTTATTAGTTAGACAAACTGTTTCATCTATCAGTACAATGAACTTCTGCCAACATGAGGTCAAAACGAACAAACAAACAAACAAACAAATCAGCCTTTGGATTATTGCTCAGTAGCCCTTAAGTGAGTATGTTAGGGAGAAACAACCAAATATAAAATATGTGGAATAAACTCATTTACAAACTGAAAAGAGATCTGTTCTCACAATCTGAGAGACAAAAAAAGAGATACCCAGGAAAGACTATTTTAAAGTAATGCCACAATAAGCTAAATGAAAAGAGATCACAGGGTGACAAGAATCATCAAAACACATGGTTGTCTAAAAGAGATTAGGATAACATTTAAAGAAAAGATTATTTAATACAGCACAAGAATACAAGTGGCTTTTCAAATAACTTTTAGCATTAATTTTTCTAATTGTTAACTAGCCAATAACATTTATTTATCAATAACTACTATCTATTTTTTCAGATATTTATATATATAGTAATTTATTTAACCCTTAAAACAACCTCTAAGTTAAGTACTCTTAATATCCCCATTTTATAGAAGAAGAAACTGAGGCAAAGAGAAAGTAAACAACTTGTGCCAGGTCACTCAGTTAGTAAGCAGCAGACCAGAATTCAAACTCAGGCAGCTCCAGAGCTCAAGGCCTTAGCAACTGTCACTATACAGTCTCTAGATCTTAATGATTGTTGACATGTGTGGCAGAGTTTAGGTGAGCAACAATAAAACCTAATGATAAAACATAAATTTTTCTTTTTGCTATGTATTCAATAAATATTCACAAACTAAACAGAGAGAGCTTTTGTTAAAGAATGCAGAGGAATGATAATCACAAAGTTTAGGACAGTGGTTGACTCTGGTGAGGGAACACTGAATCTGAGAGGAGCATCTGGAGTATTCAAAGATATTGGTAATAATATATTTCCTAAGTTGTATGTACAAGGATGTTTCTCCTATTATTGACTTTTAAAAATCATAAATACAAATTATGTTTACTCATTTGAATGTATGATATATTTCATAATTTTACAAATTTAATTAAAGTTTAAAAAGATTACTTATTAGTAACATTCCATTCAACGGTTTGTGTTAAGATATCAATTTGGGTGACATCTCTAGAATATAAATATATGAAAGACACACATTGAGCTTCACTGGGGTTTAATATAATGATTAAAATAGTGAAATAGATGACCAATGAAAAGTTCTCTTCTTGGAGAAAACTGTATATATGTACAGTAGATTCTCATTACTTACAGTGGATATGTTCTATGAAGTTTCTGCAAACACTGAATTAGCAGATACTCAACCACTATCCATAGGGGATAGAGTGTGTTAGGCTTCTGCAAGTCTCTGGTCACATTTTCAGCAACTGATCAATACATAACCTTGTGTTACGTGTGTTTCTATTTAAATGCACCTTATTTAATATTTACTGTTGACTCATTAATACTGAAATCACTGTCAACAGTGCTGTCATGCACGCCTGAACGAAATTTATCTAACACATGTATTTCCTCCCTAAGGCACATCACAGCCTTCCTGTGCTCAGCAACACTAGACACTTAGCACGACACTTGGGGGACATTTTAAGCAGCAAAATCACCTAAAGCACAAAAACGTGGCACTAACCATACCACAAAAAAGACACTTGGGTATAGTATTAGAGTTGAAACAAGAAGGCAGAACAGTACCCAGTTTCATCTAAACTTGGAACGTATGCATCAGGCGACTCAGATTTTCCACACTGTGCATAGGCACATCAGTGAATGACCACAAAAGAACCAAGAGTATTGATTTTGGGGTTACAAATAAATCTTAGCAAGTAGGTGAATCTGCAAATATGGAATCTATGAATAATGAGGATTGACTTTGTGTGTGTGTGTGTGTGTTTGTGTATGTATCCGCTTAGAACAATATCTGCATCTATCCATGTCTACATATCTTCTTGAAGATATATATCTTTTTGGATACACACACACACACACACACACACACTCATATCCAGAATTAAGCTGAAATCGTTTATTTCTGAATTAGTCTACAAAAAGCAAATTGATACAAAGCATTTTTAATTAATAAAGCCAAAACTGTTATTGATAAATTATTAATTTTAAGAAGGGCCACAAACATCAGAAAAAGCAAGTAAATGAAAACTTAATGTGAATGTATCCCCACACTACAATTTAAAGTTTTAAAATTTGGTTATAAATCAATATTTTTATTAAAAATTTTCAGTACCCAATATCCCTTATCATATTCTTTTCACTCAAGCTTTTAGAATATTATCAATGACATGTTTTTTTTTAATTTCTTTACTATTCAGTACCAGTAGTCCACAGTGATTAACCATTCATTTACCATTATTTTCTGTGAAAATCAGCATGTGCTTTACCATTAAAGCAATATGGTTATGAGGTTCTCAGATTAGGTGAAATCACAAAATTAGCCCCTAACTGCAATGACCAGGACAGTAACTCTAAAATAATTGACTGTTAAAAAGTTTACTTGAAAATTTTCTTATAGTGGGTCTAAATGCCAAATACTTCAAATTCCAGCTCTGCCATTTACCAGCATTATTCAAATTCCCTAAGTCTCAATTCCTTTGAGACAACAAATATTTATTGAGAGTCTACTATGTGAAAGACTGGTCTAAGCAGTGAACAAAATGGACAAAAACATTTTGCTCTCAGCATAATTCAAAAAGACTCGTGTACCACAATGTTCATTGCAGCTCTATTTACAATAGCCAGGACATGGAAGCAACCTAAGTATCCATCGACAGATGAATGGATAAAGAAGATGTGGCACATATATACAATGGAATATTACTCAGCCATAAAAAGAAATGAAATTGAGTTATTTGTAGCGAGGTGGATGGACCTAGAGACTGTTATACAGAGTGAAGTAAGTCAGAAAGAGAAAAACAAATATGCTAACACATATATATGGAATCTAAAAAAAAAAAAAAAAAAAAGGTTCTGAAGAACCTAGGGGCAAGACAGGAATAAAGATGCACACATAGAGAATGGACTTGAGGACACGGGGAGGGGGAAGGGTAAGCTGGGACGAAGTGAGAGAGTAGCATGGACATATATACATTACCAAATGTAAAATAGATAGCTAGTGGGAAGCAGCTGCATAGCACAAGGAGATCAGCTCGGTGCTTTGTGACCACCTAGAGGGGTGGGATAGGGAGGGTGGGAAGGAGACACAAGAGGGAGGGGATATGGGGATGTATGTATATGTATAGCTGATTCACTTTGTTATACAGCAGAAACTAACACACCATTGTAAAGCTATTATACTCCAATAAAGATGTTTAAAAAAACCACTTTGCTCTCATAAAGCTTATTTTCTAGTGGAAAAAGATAACAGCCTAAATAAATACTAACATACATACAAACATACATACACATATGTTTGAAAGTAATAAGTGCACTGGCAAAAAGTAAAGCAGGGAAAGGGGCTAAGGAGTTCTGGGCTGAGAGGAGATTGCAATTTTAAGTAGGGTGGTTAGGGCAGGCCATACCAAGAAAGTAACATTTGAGCAAGAAGTCGAGAGAGGTAAAAGAGCAAGCCTCGTAGATCTCTGTTAGTAGATTGTTCCAAGCAGAGGGAACAGCCAGTGCAAGGGCTCTGATGCGTGAGCAAGTCTGGTATGTATGGCTAGGGAAGAATGCATGATGGAAAGAATAGTAATACATGAAATTTACAGCCTTGTAAACCACTATAAAGACTTCGGCTTTTACAATGAATAAGACAGAAAGCCACTGGAAGCAGAAAGACAAGGTAGGTAATTATAGTTTAGACCAGGGTGGCTACAGTGGAAGTGGTGATAAACAGTCAGGTTCTGGGTATATTTTGAAGACAGAGCCAAAAAGACTTCCTAATGGATAGATGTGTGGTACTGTGAAAGGCAGTCATGCATACCCTGTCGACTTTTGCATGGTGGTAAAAGAGTGTGCCATAGGCCTGGAACATTTCTACACATGGAGATAAGGAGCCCTCACAGCTTTTGCTGGGCTTACTGCCTTGTTTGGGAATATCTTTCCCTTTTCCAGGCTTGATGTGTACTTCTTTGTTCTGCTTAAGTGTGTGTGTCATATGGCACCTAGCCAGCCCCACTGTTATCTATATTTTCAGTGAGGAGGGAATGTGGTCCTTCCCTGCAGCACAAGTAGGGTGCATGCAGACCATCTCCCTGCAACAGCTGCAGGGTAAGACCTGCTCACCACCGGGGACTGACACTCACTACTGAAGCTGATCTTGCTCGCTCTTTTCTATGAGAATAAAGCATTGTTCCTTCCAGTGCCCGTGTGAGTCGTAACCCCAACACCTACAAACCATGCGGTGGGTTGACATCCTGCGACTGCTGCCTCTGATGGTAGGTAACAGTTGTTACTTTCTTAACATGTAGTGTAAGAGAAAAAAAGGAGAGTCAAGGATGATTCAAGGTTTCCAGCTGAGCAGCTGGAGAATGGAGTTACTCCTAACTGAGGTAGAAGAGACTGATGAACCTTTATGATTTGGAATACATTTGTCTTCTGACCAGACCATTTTCAGTGCAGTGATACAGGTGAAATCCTGACTGATATAAGTTTGGGAAAGAGTTGGAGAAGAAGAAATGGTTACAGCAAGTATAGTCAAATCTTCTGAGGACTTTTGTGATAAAGGGGAGCAATTATCTTCATCTATAACACAAAGGTAGTAATAGAAACCACCATATAAGCTTTTTGAGAATTAAACAGAGTGCCTAGCACACAATGAAGTGCTGAATAAATGGTAGCAATGACAAGCTGACATCAAGGAGGATTACTATGCCCTTTTCCCAAATATCCCATTTGAGCCATCTTCAGAATGAACATGAAGCTGTCTGAAAGGGGTCTTACTCACTACTAAAATTTCTTACGGATTCTTAGGTTCACTGACTTCTTGAGAATGATCAATTTTCTACAGATGCCAAAAAAAACCCCCACCAATTTGTTTAGAGACATAAGTCGTACCTTTTTTTTTTTCACTCTTTGAAGCCAGATATGCCAGTGTAAGTCTAATAAATCTTTATAAACTCTCACAAGAAAAACTCATGAAAGACAGAAAGGATAATAAAATTCATCTTTAAAACATCATTAAGCTACCATTTCCTTCCTGGTGCCATTAAGGAGAGCAAGATAGACACACACAGGGGTGGCCTGGCATGGTATATCAGACCCTAACCAGAATGACAAGGCCATCCACGTGGCGAAGTGGTGGCCAAAAAAGGGGAATCAGTGGCTGACAGGATGAGGAGTACCTGCAGGGTGACATTCTGGCATGGGGTGTTAGAGCCTTACCATGGTAGAGTCCATTTGTGTAAGACAGAATTGATAGCAGCAATGGGAGATTGGTTACATACAGGAATGTAGATCTAATGGATAAAAATTAAGGATTATGGGAGCTAGGTTTCTCATTGCCAGAGAAGGGAGTTACAAATGCAGGAACGAAGAACACTAGAATTAATCCTCTGGAGTTGGACTGAAATTGGAAGTATTCCTATGACTCCATGGTTTCCAACACATATAAAAACAAATGTGGCTTTTGCACAGCAAAGGAAACCATAAACAAGACGAAAGACAACCCTCAGAATGGGAGAAAATATTTGCAAACGAAGCAACTGACAAGGGATTAATCTCCAAAATATACAAACAGCTCATGCAGCTCAATATCAAAAAAACAAACAAAAAATGGGCGGAAGACCTAAATAGACATTTCTCCAAAGAAGACAAACAGATGGCCAAGAGGCACACGAAAAGATGCTCAACATCACTAATCATTAGAGAAATGCAAGTCAAAACTACAATGAGGTATCACCTCACACTGGTCAGAACTGCCATCATCATAAAACCTACAAACAATAACCTACAAACAATAAATGCTGTGAAGAAAAGGGAATCCTCTTACACTATTGGTGGGAATGTAAATTGATACAGCCACAATGGAGAACATTATAGAGGTTCCTTAAAAAATTAAAAATAGAACTACCATATGACACAGCAATCCCACTCCTGGGCATATACCTGGAGAAAACCATAATTCCAAAAGATACATGAACCCCAGTGTTCATTGCAGCACTATTTACAATAGCCAGGACATGGAAGCAACCTAAATGTCCATCAACAGAGGAATGGATAAAGAAGATGTGGTACATATATACAATGGAATATTACTCAGCCATAAGAAGGAACGAAATTGTGCCATTTGCAGAGACATGGATGGACCTAGAGACTGTCATACAGAATGGAGTAAGCCAGAAAGAGAAAAACAAATATTGTATATTAACACATATATGTGGAATATAGAAAAATGGTACAGATGAACTTATTTGCAAAGCAGAAATAGAGACACAGACGTAGAGAACAAATGTATGGACACCAAGGGGGGAAAGAGGGAGTGGGATGAACTGGGAGATTGGGATTGACATATATATACTACCATGTATAAAACAGATAACTAATGAGAACCTACTGTATAGCACAGGGAACTCTACTCAATGCTCTGTGGTGACCTAAATGGGAAGGAAATCCAAAAAGGAGGGGATATATGTATATGTATAGATGATTCACTTTGCTGTACAGCAGAAACTAACACAACATTGTTAAACAATTATACTTCAATTTTAAAAAAATGTGGGCGGTAAACATCAGCAAAGAAAGTCAGAGTAAGGATCTCCAAAAACGTGCTTCTCCTTAACAACAAGAAAAATATCAAAAATTGTCATAATCAACTTTTTCAGAGCTCTGGATATTGACCAAAGGTTTGCAGCAGCCTGAGGAATATTCATTCCAGAAAAACAACTGAATCTTGGTAAGAACGAGGAACTTTGTAGAATTTTAAACTTGTCATAGTTCCATCCCCTGCTCTGCAGCAACATTATGACCTTGAAAACTAACAGCCTGCATTTGCAGTGAAAACAAGCAGCCTGGCAGCCACCAGAGGGAGCACAATGGGGCTAGAGCTCCTGCAAAGAATCACACCCAGAGAATTATCATTATTTTACCTGTCCAGTGGTTCCCCAAAGATTCTACCTGCAAGGCTCACTCAATATGAAAGCCTTTTCCCCCAGGGTCATTTGTCAAAAACAATTACAGGCAACTGTTTAATACTGTGACTGCCTGAGGTGGTAGATAAAAGTTGGAGTAGAGGGACTTCCCTGTGGTGCAGTGCTTAAGAATCCGCCTGCCAATGCAGGGGACACGGGTTTGAGCCCTGGTCCGGGAAGATCCCACATGTCGCAGAGTAACTAAGCCCGTGCACCACAACTACTGAGCCCGCATGCCACAACTACTGAAGCCCGCATGCCTAGAGCCTGTGCTCTGCAACAAGAGAAGCCACCGCAATGAGAAGCCCGTGCACCACAACGAAGACCCAACGCAGCCAAAAAAAAAAAAAAAAAAAAATGTTGGAGTAGGCAAGAGATTATAATCAAAAGGCTTAAAAGGAAAAGCTTGGAAACAACATGTCCATAAGGGCTATGAAAGACCCAGACATACTTCTGGGAATTTATAGGGTCATACCTATGCATAAGGCTGTAGAGATGCCCAAAGCTTTGTGTATGCTCAGGAAAGGCCTGAGAAGGCTTTAAGCTCTCATCTCTGGCTGACCTTGAGAGTCTGCACAAGCAGAAAATGAAGGCAAAACAGAGTTCTCAACTGGCTGGTTCAGTAATAAAGACATACCTAAATACACACACAGAGCCCCATGACAAAGAATGGGAAACTTACTGGTACAGGCATAAGGAAATCTCTGTCCAATCATTAGCTGACCACCAAGCAGCAACTTCAGTGGCCACACATGACAAAGAATATAGACTTCACAAAATTAGTTCACAAAAGTTACCAACCAAGCTACTATAACAAACAACAACAACAACAACAAAACCTGGCAAACCCACAGAGACAGAAAGTTTAATGACTGACAAGGGCTGAGGGCAGGGATGATGGGGTATGACTTCTAATGAATATAGGGTTTCTTTTTGGAGTGATGGCAACATTCTAGAATTAAATAGTGGTGATGGTTGCATAAACTCTTGAAAATACTAAAAACCACTAAATTGTACACTTATTCAAAGGGGTGAATTTTATGGTATGTGAATATCTCAATTAAAAATGTATGTTCGTGTGCATGCACACGCATATGTATGTTTATCTGTATATTTATATGTACATACATTTCCTAGCCCTGTCCACTGAAGTGACTTGTGCTATGACATCCCAATAGCAATGAATACATGTAGCATACAGATCTTGGTTTCTTACCATTTTTGACTACAGAAAATGGGGCTCCTTGGAGAAATGGCTAATCATAAAACTAGGGCACAGAAAAAATCTTGGAACATCTTTTTGGCCAGAAAGAAAGGCAATGCTCCAAGAATGATAGAGTATGTCTATCACTTGAAGGTCTTAAAGGTCTCCCACTGTCTAACTGGGGACAATCTGAGCACCAAAACAAATAATGATAGTAAGAGAATATAATCCCCTGAATAAAATGAGGATTCATGAGTCCATGTGAATATGATAAGTAATAAATAAATGGAAAGTCTGATAAGGAATGGGATATTTACATAGTTACAAATTGTCTCAAAATACTTATTAATTACAAAGGGAAAAAGAGTAACTTTATAGCAGAGAAGCAGAAGGTAAACAGTATCCTATTTATGTAATCAAAGTGAAAACGGGAAAAATCACAACTCTGTGCTACCTGAGAGAAAGAAATAAGAGCAGATCATTCCTTCTGTGTTACTCCTGCCAAAGATGTATAACCTAAATCTAACCATGAGGAAACACCAGACAAATGAATTTGAGGGACATTCTAAAAAATGACTGGTCTGTAATCTTCAGGTCAACAAAGTGAAGGAAAGAGTGAGAAACTGTTCTAGATCGAAGGAAATCAAGAAGGCAAGACAACCAAATGAAATATGTGACTCTGAACTAGATCCCTTTTCTATAAAGGATAATATTTGGACAATTAGTGAAACCTGAAAAAGACTAAGCCTTAAGTAGTAATAATATATCAATGTTACTTTCCTGATTTGGATGTTGTATTAAAGTTACCTGGGAGAATATTCTTGCTTGTTAGAAAACACCCTAAAGTATTTGGGAGTGATGTGGCATCATGTTGGCAAATCACTCTCAAATAGTAGAGAAAAATAAAATTCTGTACTTGCAACTTTACTCTATGTTTGAGATTGTTTTAAAAATATATAAAAATATGGAAATACGCATACATAGATATAAATAAATTTGACAGGATCATTAAGTCTGTTGATTCTAATAATAAAAACTTGGAGCTTAAAAAAAGGTTATTAAGTTTTTCCTATATGCTGATAAAAGGGAAAGTATCAACATAAGCTCTAAAAATAGATTCACTGATATGAAATAATCTAAACACTGGTGATGAGAAATGTAGAAGGCTAGATGTTCTCACAAATATTCACTCACAAAGCAATTTTCTTATCTAACATGGCTGGCAAAATTCCTAGATGTAAGTTTCCTTTTATATAAAACTTAAAAAAAAAAAAACCCTTGGCAACAACTTAAAAGTGAACTGATATACCCAGTTTTTATAAAAAAGGAAATGTAAAATAACTACCATATCCTTAAAAAAAATTTTAATGTCCCTATTACAAGAAACTACTGTGTGATTATGGTGAATTACTCAGAAGGTTTAGTTTATACTCTTGGATTTCTGATTTTTAAAAAATGGTACATAAAGGACATCATGAAGGAACTCTACAAAATAAAGAAAATCAGCAGCCATGCTCTGAAGAAGCTTAACCTGAATGTTTATGCATAAAATTACAGAAGAAGGAAATGGTAGAAATAAAGAGCTTTTTCAGAGTTTATACACATTAAATTTTCATCTAAAATATCAGTATGGTGACCATGAAAATGCACCTCTCAGAACTCCAACAGCAAGGAACATAATTGACCAAGGGTCTCAACTGCTGTGCACCAAGCAGTTGCACCAAGATCACACTTGCCATGGGCTGCTCCCAATTAATGACTGAGCACAGCAAGAACACTAAGGCAGGCCAGCTTCTGGGAGAAGTGGGAGCTCACAGGCAACCCCAGTGGCCTTGCCAAACTTTCCTTAAAAGTGCACTACAGTCTAAGACACTTCCATCTGACCTTCTTTCCTTCCTCTCTTCTTCTTTCAGGGTCAGACCAGCACTGTGGTCCAATGGCTCTCCCAGCTTCCTTCCCAGTTTCTCTTACAGGCATTTCCCCTAATACATTTTTTTACAACTTAATCCTGTCTTGGTGATAGGCTTCCTAAAGGACATGGAATAACACAGTCAGTTTCATCAAGTCAAGGCTGTAGAGTTAATTATATTGACACCGGATAACTGGTACTGCACTCTGCTCTCTGGGACAAAGAAAAAAATGTCAGAGACAGCCTCTTCCCTCAAAGACTGAACACACTGCAGAGAAGACGTAAATGAAATTAATCAGATACTGTTCAAAACATAATCCACAATAACCTAAATTTTACAGAGTATTTTTCATCTGTAAATCACTGTGGGTAGAAGTGGGTAGGACAAGCTTCACAAGGGAAGTGGGCAACTAAGATCTGGACAGATGGGAAGGAGGAGGAGAGCAATTCAGATTCACACCCTTCCAAAGTCTTTAAAAGATTCAGGAAGAGCTCTGGTTAAGGAGGAGGCTTCAAAGTTATAAAGACATTGCCAACTGCATAACAATTAGTAAACAGGAAATAAGTGTCCATAAGTCTGTAACTAATTAACTCAGAAATAACTGAGAGTGTATTATTTAGGATATTTAACGCATCTGAATCTGGTATAGAAATAGATCTCTATTTTGAGAAAAATCATAAATTCAGGAGGTACCATGAGTAGAATTTTATTTGAAGGTTCTTTGTGCATGTCTTTGCAGGTTAGTGTTGTTTTTCCTTTTCTCTTTTAAAAAGTAATCTTACTTTTCTCCTTTTCCTCAAAGAGTAATGTTTTCTAAAAAGAGTGACTATAATCAAACACTTAGGATATACTCTAATCCCTGTGTTCTAATTTTATACATTTTTATCATCCCCATAATCCCACCCTTTCTCTTCTTTATTCTAATAATGGTGTGACGGCTTCAATTAGACTTATAGTTGAAAGACTACAGGCTCCACAGAAACTACAAAGCTATTTCAAGAAAAGCTCTTATGGGGCCAAGCACATAAAGAAATTTTAAAAATCTCTTCAGACACTCTGAAGGGCATTACAAATCACTCATTCTCTTTCCAGGACTCCAGCTTCACAAACTTGACCTTTTTATTGTTACAGTTGCAGAAGAACTCCACATTTAAAATAACATTATATCTTCCCAGTTGAGCTCTGACTCATTGAATATGTGTATTAAAGAGAACAAAACCCTCCAAAACATCCCTAATGTATGACTTTAGTGATACTAACAAATATAAAAATGTTTTTGAAATATTTATGCAAAAGCTAAGCATGAAGTTAACCCCCAAACACACACATACACACACACACACACACACACACGAGTGAAGCTTTTCAACTTTAGGTTAAGATTTCTTTTTATGTGTATGTATATGTGTAAGCATGCATCTGATGTTCTGAATAGCTACAAACATATTTGTCCTTGGCAATGAAGCAGAATTAGCCAATTCTTCTAAAACATAAAATTTGAAATGAGTGATTTAAAGGAGGGGAAAAAAACTAAATAAGCTCTTACTCTGAGAGATTAAGATTTATCAGTATGATAATCTATTATCCCACTGTAAACAAGATCATCAGTGAAAGTTTTCCCTCTCCTCCGGAAAATCTGAAACTATTAACCAACAATATGTCTACTGAAAAGTTTGAGGAAAACATTATAAAAGTTTGATCTCTCGTATTTCCTCACAGAAGCTAAATATATCTTATAGAAGGGGAAATTTGCAGAAAACTGCCTGCAATAATGCTAAGAATAGCTAATCAGAGATTTCAGTGGTTTCATACTGTCAGGGACATGAAAATTAAAGGGTAGGGGCCCATCAAAGAGGAAGGTCTCCAGTAAATACCTCAAACTTTTAGTTGAGATCCTGGAAACTCACTCTCTAAGCAAGAAACAGTCAAAACTGGCTCAAAGGGATACACCATACTCCATCTTCTTACCAGAGGAAAACTGAATCTGCTCTGGAGTAAAATATCAATAACATCATCCAAAGCCTTTATAATTTTTCATACACAAGACCCAGAATTCTATTAAATATGATCAAGCATGAAAAAAAAATGAGCAAATAAATAAAAATCAAGAGAAAATAGGAACACATTCATAGGTGATCAGATATTAGACTTTATCGGACTTGGACTTTCAAATAACTATGATTAATCTGTTCAAGAAAATAAAAAAATATTTTCACCAAGGAACTGGAATCTACTTTTAAAAAGAATCAAATGGAAATTCTAGAACTGAAAAATAAAACAACAATAATTAAGAATTCAATAGACTGGAGAAAGGATTAGTAAAAAATATCCAGATGGAGCCACCAAGAAAGGATGGAAATATATTAAATAGGGTAAAAGACATAAGGGATAGTAAAATATTAGTACTTGGACATCCAGAATAGAGGACAGAGGCAAAACAGTATTTGGGGAGATATTGGCTAAGCATTTTCTAAAAGTGACAAACTATGTCAAGCCGCAGATTCAGTAACAAACTCCAAGCAGTATAAAGAAAACCACACCTAAGACACATTATAGAAGCAACAAACATAAATAAAAAAATTTAAAAGCAGAGAAAAAAAGATGCATTACCTTTAAAGAAACCATGATAATACTGATAGCCATCTTTCAACAAAAATGATGAAAGCCTGAAGACAATAGAATAACATCTTTAAAATCCTAAGGAATAATAACACCAACCTAGAACCAAATGAAAATATCTTTCCAAAATAAAGACAAAATTATGAGGTTCTCAGAAAAGTAAAAAATGAAAGAATTTTCATCAGCAGACTTTCACTAAAGAAATATTAAAGACAGTTCTTTAAGCGTAAGGAATATGATCTCAGATGTACTCAGGCAATGCAGAAAGAAATGAAGAGCACAAGAACAGACACATAGGTGAATAAGTCTAAATGAACACTGATGGTTTAAGACACAAAAAATAACATCCTGTGCATGTGTTTGGGGGGGTACTGATACACAAACATAATTAAATACATGACAAAAACAGAACAACAAGCAGAAAGTGGTACATGGAGTTAAAGAGATATAAGTTTCTTGCATTATCCTGGAAGTGATCGATGATTTAAGTGATTGATCACTTAAGGTGTGATTGATCATTTAAGGTGGATTCCAATAAGCAAAGAATGCACGTTGTGATCTCTAGGGTAACTACTAAAAGCATAAAAACTGCATAATTAATAGTTACAGTGTGGAAAATGGAAAAATAGAGGGAAAAATGAGTAACAGATGAGACATATACAGCACAAATAGTGAGATATTAAGTTTAAAATCAACTATGTCAGTAAGTTCATTAAATGTAAATATACTCAATACCCCAATAAAAAGATAAGATTGTATATAGTTTAAAAACTCAATTATAAGATGCTTAAAGACACACTGTACATACAAGGACTCAATTGAAAATGAAAGGGTATTAAAAGTATTACAATGCAAAAATAAAGCTAAGGTGGACATACTTATATTGAAGTTCAAACTAGCAACAAGAAAGACATTTTATAATGATAATAAGGTTAATTCAATATGAAGACATAACAATACTAAATTTGTATGCACTTAATAACATAACCTCAAAATACATAAAGCAAAACTTGGCAAAATTAAAAGGAAAAATAGACAAGTCTAAAACTCATAGTTGGGAATTTTAGCACAACTTCATCACTAACTGATAGAACAGACAAAAACCAAAACCAAAAACAAAACACATAACAACAAAAAGAGTAACTTTAAAGAAAATCAGAAAAACATGATTACAAAGTTTATCTAACTGAAACCAAAACAGGACATGTTCAGGTCATAAAGCAAGTCTCAACAATCCGAAGTTTTAAAATCACACAGAGCGTATTTTTGACCATAGTGAAATTAAGCTAGAAATCAATACCCCAAAAAAAGAACTTAGAAATCAATGAATGTGATGGACCAAAGGAATCACTATGGAAACTAGATAATATTTAAAACTAAATGATAATAAAATATGGCATCAAAATTGGAGAGGTTACAATGGAATACTACTCAGCAATAAAAAGGAATAGAACACTGAAACACTCAATGACATGAATGAATCTCAAAAGCATTATGCTGGAGAGAAGCAGAAGTATGTGCTGTATGATTCACTTACATTAAATTCTATAAAATGAAAACTAATCTATAATGGAGAAAGAAGATAATGGGGTTACTTGGGATCAGGTATAGGTGGGGGGATTGACTGCAAAGGGGCATTAGGGAACTTTTTTGGGTGATACTAATTTTTTTTAATATGCAGAATTTTATTCAAGAAGAAAAAATGCAGATATCAATGAAATAGAAAGCAAATATATAATAGATAAGATCAACAAAGCCAAAAGTTGGCTGTTTGAAAAAACTATTGATAATAAAATTGATGAACTATTTCTTCAATGCAATACCAATCAAAATCCTCAAAGCATGTTTTCTCCTCAAAATCTGCCAAGCTGATTCTAAAATATGGAACTACAAAGGACCAAGATAGTAAAAATAATTTTTAAGCAGAACAAAGTTGTAAGCCCAGCACCACCAGATAATAAGACTTCTTGTAAATCTATTTTAATTATAATAGTGTGGTATTGGTATAAAGATAGATAAGCAGATCAATGTCATAGAGTGGTCCAGAAATGAAAACATCATTTTTAAGAGATATATGCACTCCCATGTTTATTGCAGCATTAGTCACAATAGCCAAGATATGGAAACAGGCTAAATGTCCATCAATGAATGAATGGGTAAAAATGATGTGATATATATACAAGAATGGAATGTTATCAGCCATGAGGAAGGAGGATATCCTGCCATTTGGGACAACATGGATAAACCCTGAGCACATTATGCTAAGCAAGATAAGTCAGACAGAGAAGGACAACTGCTATTTTATATCACTTATCTGTAGAATCTAAAAAAGTCAAACTCCTAAAAAACAGAGAGTAAAGTGGTGGTTACCAGAGGATGCAGTGTATAGGGGGGAGATAAGATTGATGCTCCTTAAGGGTACAAACTTGCAATGAGTTGTAAATAAGACATATAGATCTAATGTACAGTATAATGAAAATAGACAATATTGTACTATAATCATCAAAGATGTTAAGAGACTAAAACTTAATTATCCCATCCACTAAAAAGATAGGATAATTATGTAATGTAATAGAGGTGCTAAATACCAATACAACAGCAATCACATTAAAATATATAAATGTATCAAATTAACATGTTGTAAAACCTTAAATTTACATAATATGTCAAATATATTCAACAACAACAAAAAAGAAATTAAAAAGAAAGCCAGAATTAGGGGAAAAAAAAGAATTGTCCAGCTACAGACCCATGTATACATGGACCTGATTTTTCACAGAGATGCTACAGCAATACAATGGAGAAAGAATGATTGTTTAAAAACAATGCTGGACCAATTAGAAATACATATGGAAAGAAAATAAACCTTGACTTCTACCTTATACAAAAATCAATTGTAGATGGATCAAAACCCTCAATGTAAAAAGCAAAAGAATAACATTTCTAGATTACATCAGAGAATATTTTCTTGACTTTGGGCTAGGCAAATATTTCTTAAGCAGGACACAGTAACACTAACCACAAAAGGAAAGATTAATAAGTCTGGCCTCTTTAAAATTAATAGCTTCTGTTTATCAAAAGATACCATTAACAGAGTAGAAAAGCAAGCCATAGAGAAAACATTTGCAACACATATATCTAAAAAAGGATTCATACCCAGGATATACAAAAAAATCTCCTACAAAGCAATAAGAGAAAACCCAGTTGTTAAAATAAGCAAAAGACAAACAGGTTTGTCGTGATAGAGGATATCCTAATGGACAACAAGCATGAGAAAAGATGCTGATCCTCGACAGTCATCAAGGAAATGCATGTGAACCACAATGAGATAACCACTACACATCCACCAAAGCGCTTAAAATTTAAAAGTTTATCAGGTTTTGGTGAAAATCCAGAGCAACTGGAATGCTTATACACTGCTATTTGAAATGTAAATGGTTAAACTCTGAAAACTTGTTTGGCAATATCCACCAAAGGTGAGCATGCCCATATCCTTTGACCCAGAAATTCTATTCCTAGTAGATATCTAACAGACATGCATACATATGTGCACAAAAACATTATTAATACAAGTGTATACATACCAGCATTATTCATAACTGGAAACAACCCCAAATGCCCACCAAGAGTAGAATGGGTAATATATTGTGATATAGTCTTGCCGTGGAATATTATGCAGCAATGAAAACAATGAATTCCTGCCATACAGGAATATGGTTACATATTCAATACAATAATATGGTTAAACCTCATAGACAATGGGAACAAAAGAAACTATACACAAGATACATTTTGTGAAATTCAATTTTTTAAAGATCCAAAAGAGGTCACACGTATGACATGTACAATATGGGAAATATAGTCAATAATTATGTAATATCTTCATCTGGTGACAGATGGTAACTAGACTTATGATGATCACTTTGAAATATATAGTAGTATCAAATCACTATGCTGTGTAACAGGAACTAACATAGTGTTGCAGGTCAATTATACTTTAAGAACAAACAAACAAATTAGGATCAGATTTGTAGTTACCAAGAGGCAGGGGGTGAGGAGAGGGAACTGGATAAAGGCAGTATGTTATACATGAAAGCTGTTAAGAGAGTAAATCCTGAGACTGCTCATCACAAGAAAAAAAAATACTTTTTCTATCTCTTTAATGTTGTATCTGTGTGAGATGACAGATGTTGACTAAACTTATTGTGGTAATCATTTCATGATGTATGTAAGCCAAATATTAGGCTGTACACCTTAAACATATAGAGTGTTGTATGTCAGTTATATCTCAATAAAACTACAAGGAAAAAATAAAGTTCAAAACGAGGCAATACTAATATATGGTAATAGATGTCAGAATGCTGTTTACCTTTGGGGGAAGTAATTACTAGCAGAGAAAATAAGGGAGGCTTCCAGAGTGCTGGCAAAATTCTTTACCTTTGTCCTAGAGCTTACACAGCAGTGTTCACTTGGTAAGAATTCACTGAATTATAGCCTCAATATTTGTGCACTCTATTATGTGTGTATTAAATGTTAGACTTACTAAAAATTTTTAATGGTAACAATGAGACCTAAAGTGACTTTTAAGGAAACTATTCTTTATAAAGATGAAGGCCTAACATGGATGAACCTTGAAGGTATTATGCTAAATGAAATAAATAAGACAGAGAAAGTCAAATACTGTATGATCTCACTCATATGTGGAATCAAACAAAACAAAACAAAACCACAACACCAAACTCAAAGAAAAAGAGATCAGATTTGTGATTACCAGACTACCAAAGGTGGGGGTGGAGGAAGGTGTTAAAAGGTACAAGCTCCCAGTTATAAGGTAAATAAGTAGTAGGGATGTACAACATGATGACTACAGTTAACACTGCTGTGTGACATGTAGGAAAGCTGTTAAGAGAGAAGATCCCAAGAGCTCTCATGACAAGGAGAAAAAATTTTTCTTTTCTCTTTATTTTATCTACATGAGAAGATGGATGCTCACTAAACCTACTGCGGTAATCATTTTACAATATATGTAAGTCAAGCCATGTTGAAAAAAAATTTTAAGTACACCTTAAATTTATACACTGATGTATGCCAATTATTTCTCAATAAAACGGGGGGAAAAAAATGAAGACTCTGCCTTCTTAAAACCAGCTACAAGAAAAAGCCACATTTTGTAAGTTTGATATCCAATTTCTATTTATTACTATTAGAAGTCCCTAGGGTCTCTTTAAAACCTTTAAAGGCCCTAAGCACTGAAGAGATTATGGTGCCCATTCCCCATATGTAGTTCAAATAATCTAAAGATTTTTTGAAAAAGGAATCAAAAGTTTCATGCTGAAATTAACATAACTTCTTTCTAGAACTTCAGATTATAAAATTCTAGATGAAATTATTAAAGATGAACTTATTTTTCTTTTGTGGGACCCCCAAAGCATGTTCTTGTACTATCTTCTGACTAATCTTGTACTGGCTGTACCAGGAAGAAAATAATCAAAACATTTACCTTGACTAGGAGCCTGAGTAACTCCAGGTACATTGGTGAAGACCCCATTGGTGTCCCTGATTTTCTCCTTATTATTATTATTATTATGACATTGATATGCATAAGCATATAAGATCATTTTCTTCTTCACATTTAATTTTTAGCCTGACAGAAAAATATTTTCTACCCCACTGGAGTTCACTTGCAATAATGATTCTAAGATTCACTTGCAGTTTAAATATTGTCCCTCTAACACTAAGAAAAGCCACCATAGTACAAAGAACATGGACTCTGCAGTTCGACAGACCTGCCTAGAATGGGATACTAGTTTCAAAATTTCTTATCCGTGTGATAAGAGTAAATACTTTTAACCTTCCTGAGAATTTATCCTAAGCACAAGAACAAAAATATAGTTTTTATTTCCAGGATAACTGTCAAAATACGTAACACGATGTGTGTAAAAGTGCTCAGCATAGTTTCTGGTATTCAGGAGGTATTTGATAAATCATAATTTTTCTTCTTCATCACACATGTACAATCATAATAGTATTGTAGAAATATTACAGAATTTTAAGCTAACAGATCTGGGTTCAAATTAGTCTCTGCCATTTAGTGGTTATATAATTTTAGGCTGATAATTTAGTTTCTCTGGAGTTCATCTATAAAATGCAGGAAATTCTTCCTGCCTTAGGGAGGACCTATGGGGATCAAATAACAACATATACAGAAGTGCTTTCTAACCACAGTGCTTCACAAGCTTCCACTGTTACTGTTGTGATTATGTCAATCATCATCTGAATATTAGGAAGGTACTCCAAGCCTTCCTGTATGGCCTGAAAGAATTAATTTTTCCTTAAGAAAATTAATTTGTTTGAGAACACTCTGCTATCCCTCAAGGTCTTCTGAAACCACTTAATTCACTGTTCATTAGGATGTGCTGGCAAAGCAGAGTGGCCCCAGGGGCTCAAAGGACTCCTCAGCAGCCCCCTGTTTGGATCCGCCTTAGAAGGTTACTGTAATTCAAAGAAGCACGCCAGCAACCCAAGGGTGAGAGAGAAGGTACACAGAGAACGGAAAAGACCTGCTTGATTCTCCAAAGGCTGCCTGATTCCCCCTAGGTACTGCTCTAAACTAAATCTTTTTGGTGCATTTTGATCCACGAATGCCTGTCATTCCACACCAAAGAGCCCTCATTCTGGGGCCAATCAGGTTCCAAGGACATGAGTAGGAGGAATCCCACAGGTTGCTCAAGCTGTTGGTAAAATTGGGCTATGCAGAGTAAAGAATAGCGGGCTACAATGTGTTCAGAAAATCTGTCATTAAAACTAGGGATCATTCAGGAACCCCAAGGGAGGGAGTTGCATTACGAGTAGTCAAATAGATAGAAAACTATGGAGAGTACTGTCGACTCCATGAAAAACAATTCAGCCCTATAATCACAAATACCCCCATAAATCTAGAAAACAATATAAATAATGTATGATTATATCTAATTTCACAAGAGTTGGTGATCATTTACATTCTTCAAAACCATGCATCAGATCACTCATTACTTTGGTATCAAAATAACTCCTGAAATGCTTTAGTTCTTATATTAAATCCAATCTTGTTTTGAGAAAAATATTTGCTGCGACAGGGGTTACATTTATTTTTGTCCTTCTACAAACCATTATACTATCAAATGATTAACCCAGATGAACAAAGGTATTGATTTCTCTGTAATATATTCAACCCCCCCCCATTCAGTTCACAGCCGTAGCCTCTTTGATATAAAGCAGTTGCTGTAATCAGAAAATGTGAAAAAGCAATTTGTCTCAAATTAAATGGCACAAGAGTCACTTCAATCTATTCTGTTGTGAACAATGTTTTAGCTAATTACTATGACTGACTCGTCTTAGGTCTTATAAAGAGATGTATACCTAGAAGTAAATCACTAAATGTACTACATTTCATGTGTGCATGAAACACACTCCCAAACATAATAACAGAAAGCCAGGTAAAGTTTTCAAAGTAAAATCACGTTCCTTTATAGTCCTGGTATTGATAAACAGAGCTAAGACCTAACACAGGAATTAACTGTTAAATTCTGCATTCAATATGTTATATTTTGGAAAAAAAATTTAAAACAACACTGAAAATCATAGCAAATTGTAATTAGAATAATCTTATCACAACCCACACGCTTACTGAGGAGGAACTTTAAAAAGTGATTTTCCCGAAGTCTTAGATCTGCTTAGAGGAGGAATCAAGACCAGAACCAGATCTCTTAATGTTTAGTCCTTTAAACTATGCCAACCTGTCTCCCAACTAAAACCAGATTTTACATCATATGTAAATTAGAAAAGTCCTAAGGAGACTTGGGGAGGAGTAGTATATTTTTCCTCCTTTAAAGGACATTATTTTAAAATATGTTAGTGACATAACTAACAGGAAAGAAAGGAGGGAGGGAGGGAGGGAGGGAGAGAAGGGAGAATAGAGGGAGGGAGGAATGGAGGGAGGAAAGGAGGGAAGGAGGGAGGGATGTCAAAACCATCTCATTTCCAGAATCCTATGAATCCTATTATACTTTCAGTTCTACTTCCACACATAAATTTATGACAACAGAAGAATCTTTGAACCACTTCGATTTCCTCCTACTCTGAAAAAGATATTAAGAGGCAAAAACTAAAATTGACAGGGCCATTAAAACATGACAGCGAGTTTTAACCGTCCTCCCTCTAATCTGACAGTTCAGATCATTCCTCATTTCACCAAAGTCACAGAAAACTTTTCAGCTCCAAAGTCAGACTCTTATATCCTTGAAACCAGAGTTGATTTCTGTACTTATTCTAACTGAAATTCTCTCAACAAACTTCTGTCTCAATTTAACAGCACAGCATATTATATTTCTAGAATAGGCTCCATTGATGAGGAGTTGTCAGAAATAAATGAGGTAATATATACGGAAACACTCTGTAAATTTGAAATTACTATAACACATGGAAGGTACTGTATTAAAAAGAACTATAAGTGTGCTGCTGATGTGAATACCGCCATTCTTAGTGGTAAATTATTAAATGCATTTCGTTTACAATCAGGAGTGAGACAAGGATGTCTACTATCATTACTTCATTTTAGCACTATAATGGAGGTTCTGATCAGTGCAGTAAGACAAGAAAATAATTAAGGAAAAAAAAAGAATAAGAATTGGTAAAGAAGAAGCAAAACTGTCCTTATTTACACATTATATAACAAAGTGGCTGATTTAAGGTCAAGGTTTTATTAATGTTTCTTCAGTTTTGTGCAAGGTATCCAGAATGGAAATTCAGTTTTATTGCCAAGAATGTGAGGTATGATGTTAGATATTATTCTAGAAATAAAAATGATAGAACAGGTAGACCACACTCAGTGACCTTAAAAGTCATACGTGGTAGGATAAAGGCCATATGGCTCAAATTGAATACAAAAAGCAAAGGAAAGTGGATGTACAAACTTGAGAAGAATATCCAATTCTAAATTACTCATAAGTAGGCTCTCCTCTTTGTGATTATCACCACCATCTGAGGTTTCCCTGCATGAGGACTGGACTACTAAATCATAGTAGGTCAAGAGGAGAAGGAATTGTGTCGATTAAAAACCAAGAGGTCCACATGGTAGGAACCCAGAAAATTTTGGTTTCTCCAACATTTTCTGATATATTCATCTCTGCTCTCCTCCATTATCAAAGACTATTGTAAAGTTATGTTTAGGTAGTATATATTTTAGTACAATATTAAAAGCCTTATCAACTTTTATTTACTACCTTGAATTTTGTAATGTTTTTAACAGGATTCTTTTGTTTTCCATAAAATTTAGTGCAATTTAAGCTACTCAGTAATTATAATATGTCTTAGACCTATATTTTTATGATATTCTTTACTCAGAAAGAGATTTAAAACTGTTTAATCATGTTACAAAATACACATTGATAATTTAAAATCGTTACACAAGCTGTGTGAATGAATAAAAAATACTTTCTAGTGAATTCAAGGTTGGATTATCTGCAATATGGAAAGCAAGGGGTATCAGCTACTTAAATGTACCAACCATTTAACTTTTATCTTTGTGTCTAGTAGTGTTTCAGATATTTCCCCTCTGAATACTACATACTGAAGCAAATACTGTTTTTACTACAACGGAGCAAAACTGTAAGGCAGAGGCTGCAAGCACATAGAGCTTTCTGTTTTAGCTATGTGAAAAAAAGTATCTAGTATCAATCAGAGAAAAATTGAGAGAAAAGTTACTGAATGGCTGAAAATATACTAAATGCTAGGAGAAAAATGTTGTTCCATATACTATAAGCCAGACCTTTCTAAATAACTTAGAAACTATATAAATTTTGATATCTTCCTTACACAAGCCAGAGACTAATTAGCTTGTAGAATTTTAAAACTGGTGGAGGGCTTCCCTGGTGGCGCAGTGGTTAAGAATCTGCCTGCCAATGCAGGAGACATGGGTTTGAGCCCTGGTCCGGGAAGATCCCACATGCCGTGAAGCACCTAAGCCCGTGTGCCACAACTACTGAGCCTGTGCTCTAGAGCCCGCGAGCCACAATTACTGAGCCCATGTGCTGCAACTACTGAAGCCCGTGCGCCTAGAGCCTGTGTTCCACAACAAGAGAAGCCACGCAGTGAGAAGCACGCGCATCGCAATGAAGAATAGCCCCCGCTCGCCGCAACTAGAGAAAGCCCGTGCGCAGCAACAAAGACCCAACGCAGCCAAAAATAAATTTATTAAAAAAAAAAAAACTGGTAGAAATTTTTTTTTAATAATTAGGTTTTCCTTTCACAAGCATATAATGAATATATTATACATTTTTTTGTGGTGTTTGATGGTTTTTGGCATTTTAAAAACTAGATGACATATCACCTTCTAGAAATTAGTACACTCTCTGACTTTAAGTTAGTTATGCATTTCTAGCTCTAAATGATATATCCATATAAAAACAGATTTCTGATCAGTGTGTACGTTTATAATCCTCCAAAATGGCTACATCAAGAGAAAAGAAAAAATAAAGACAAGACAAGACAGGAGTAGGCAGAGGGCTAAAATACAAACATGCAAGAAGGATTTTAGGCAGTGTGCCATTTGCAGAATTAAACATCAATCCTACTTGGTTAGCATATGCAGGTAGTACTTTATAAGTGCCATTTAAAAAAAACAGTAAATATTAAATGATATTGATATGTGAGTGTATCTCTGACTACCTACTAGCTAATCTTTGCTACTTAATAAAAGGCTAAATTTGATTATTCAGAAACTTATTACCTAACTTGAAAATTAGCCATGGTGTTTGTTTTTTCTCCATATTATTACAAGATTTTTGGTGTTGTTCACTATTCATCAACAATCTCTAGTGGAATGGTAGGGAAGGACAAATGTTGAGTATACCCATCACACTTTGCAGGGCATCTTAACTTTGAGGATAAAGGGCAAAACTTTATTTGATGGAAATTTTGCAATTTTGAGTCTTTGGCCTCGATTAGCATGGACAATATAAGTTAACGATATATAATGATTTGAAAAGTCATTCTGCATTTCTAATATAACTTTGAGAAATTAATAATCTGATAGCTATTCTCCACTATTAAACACAGAGCCTTCTTTATCCAAGCAACGCATATTTACTGAAAGTCAGGAAACAGTTTTCTTCCAGATCTACTAATAATGAGGGAGAAGAAAGATTTCAAAATGGGATATAAAAACTGCACAAAGATGTATGATGTGACATAACTCAGAATACATCAACAATATCAGATAACTTGCCAGTATTCAAAAACAGGTGCCACACTGTTTCTTACTCTTGCCTACTGTCAAAAACTTGAGACAACTGCCACATTACCTTGTCAGATGAACAGTCATTAGGACTCCTCTGAGCCTTTACTGCAGTAGCCTGAGAGGACCTTCTGTTCCTTTCCTGTTAGCATCAAAGCCAAACTGAGGTCATACTATACCTCTTCCCTCACAAGAAGGCACAGAACATGCAGCCCAAACGTCACCCTCAGGACTCAGTACTGAGGATCTGGTAGTGTAAGTATAAAGCAGAGAACATGGCACAGTGCAAATCTAAAAATCTTTAAGATGGGTTCCTAAAATATAGCCCTATATAATAAGTTAGAAAAAAATAAGGTGGAGGGTCCTACCTTGCAGATCTTGTACAGAGATTCCTGGCCATCTCCTCCGGTATCTTTAAAGTAATCATGTGCAGGAAATGTACGATGAATATCTCGAGTAATAACACTCTCCTGGGCTGAGTCCTAAAAAAAAAAAATAGACTTGGTCATTAATTTAAAATTTCTTAATTATGAAAAATAATGTTAAAAAATTTCAAACAGCACAAAAATAGTATGCTGCCCTCTCCATTAAAAAAAAAACAAAAAAAAACTGCCTTCCATCCCAGACCCATAGTCCCATTCATCAGAGATAAATACTATCAACAATTTCTTTTGTGTCCTTTCATCCATCTATCTTTAGACTTGTGACTGTGTGTTTATGTGAGGGGGAGGGGAGGGAGGGAAGTTGTATACACACATCTCCATCCTTTGCTTTTTGAAGCACAAATAGAGGAAAACTATCTGCTCTTTTCACTTAATGGGATAACTTATAGAATATTCTTGATCAGTACATGCAAATGTATTTTATTCTCTTTAATAGCAACTATTAAAAAGAATGAGGCACACCTGGATATGGACATATCATAATTTATTTAATATTTTCTTATTAATGATTTTTTTTGCATTTTTTCTATTTATATCACAAATAATATCACTAGGAACATTTTTATACATACATGTTCAAGATATATTCCTAGAGGTGGAATTGCTAGGTCAATGAATATGCATTTCCACTGTACCAACACATAATCCAAACAGTGGCAGAGTATGTGTTTCTCCACACCTGCCCCAAACCAAATATTATTTGACTTTTTAATTTTTGACAATCTGATATGTGAAAACTCAGACCATAGTCATTTAAAAAATAAAAAATATTATCAATCTTTCCTCCCAATGGGTAATTACCCAACTCACTCACTTCAGAAAATAAAAAGCCCTCAAACCAACATATTAAAATGACATACGCTTTAAAGATAAATCTAGAGGTTTTTTGTTTTTTGTTTTTCCAGACAGATTCAAGATCCAAAAGTTCAAAAGTAAGTTCTAAGCCTTACAAAAAATGATTAATCACTCACTTGATTTTATTTTACTTCTGTAAATGTTTTTATCTGTTTAAATGTCAAGAAAATGGGATGGGACTACTTCTACCAACCCCAATAATGAAAACATTCTGCACAATTAAAGAAGCATCAATGACTACTAATGCAAATTAAAAGTATTGTTTAATGTCTCGCTCCCATAGAGATTTGAACAAATCCCCTCTTTCAGTTAAAATCAAGAAAAGAAAAAAAATGAGTTTTAATACATGAGTTACTTTAATAATGCTATTTCTCTTTCTCTCTCTAGCTGAGAAGTGCATAAGAAGGAAGTAGTTGATTAGCTCTAAGTTAAGCCAGTGCCTTCTCTTGCTGCCTTTTTCATTTCAGCTGCTATATCATGCTGGGTGGTAATTAGATCTTATATCACGTAGAGAAAGGATGAAAACTGAAAAGTTCCAAATTTGCTAGCAAACACCAAACATATTACAAATCAGTCCAGAGAAAATTCTGATGGCTTACCGGAATGGAATGCTAAAACCGAATAAAAATGGAACTTTCAAAAAATTACCATAACTTAAGTAAAAGGATACATAGAAAGTTTATATTTATCACAGTAAATGTAATTTCTAATGATAAAGAAAACTGGGGTGAGATAGGGGGTTTAGAATACGGTAAATATAAAGGTAATGTATAAAGAGATATATTATGAAATGTATGGTTTATCTGGTCTGTTATGGAATCTAAGCAGGGGAATCTGGTACCAGGCAGATGAGTTTTCACTGCCCAGGTTTTCTCCAACAGAAGGGTGCTCTTTATACACAGTAAGTCTCCACTTACAAACTATTTGAAAAAATAACCAATGAAAATGTTACTCCTCCCAAGCTGAACTATTTTAGGGGCAAACATGTCGAATGGTTCACAGGATATCTCTTTTTGTACTTTTTGAGATGTTGAGGGAGAGAAATCATTGGACTATATTCCCTAGAAACTGCCTACTCTACTGGCATCATGCTGTGTTTAAATGGTACCAAGAGCCTGATTCAGAGAAAGGGAAATGGAGCAAAAATTTCTAGGAAGTAACTTTGTATAATACTGATTAATTTTTTTCTATGAATACTTGAATCTTCCTTGTTTGTTTTAAAAAATAAAGGGGCAAAATCAAATGAAAATAAAAATCATAAACTTTTCTGTACTTAGTAAACTTTCCCTTCCTATGATTACTTTTAAATGCTTTCTACATATGTGTGTTTATAGAGTTTTCTTCCTGCATACTGCTCTCAGTTGGCTAAGGGAATAATTTCTGGAACTTCACTTTATAAACTAAATAAGCTATTTTGCTACATTATTCACTGATCCCTTTCATATAAGTGAAGGTTAAGAGGTACACTAGAGTCTTACAAATAGACTAATATGAATGAAATGGCACACTAGATTAGAGAAAATAATCGTGTTTTCAAAGCAAAAGCTAAAGTTAACCATCTCCCAATTACCCATACTGCTGAGAATAAGAACAGTATATATTCAGGAATCCACATCTAATCCCCCAAATTTACTCACTCAATCATTAAAGTATTTGAGTCAGGGAGTCACTAAACCTAACATTGTAAAAGGAAGACAAAACCATTTTTCTCTTCAATATTCATTCCTTTTTTCTTTTTTTAAAGACTTATTCCAATTATAGCTGTCAACTTTTACAAGAAATAAAATGAACAGAAAAGGACAAAAAAGAAGCCAAATAATTCACCATCCAAATATCTGGAGTTAAAAAGTTTCATGTGAAAACCTTTTTTAAAATATAGCTAAAAACATTTTATAGCACAACCAAAACTGATACGAGGTCATTTTCTTGGAAGGTCCCCATAAGCAGAGTCTCCTTAAATCCTGACAATTATCTTCAGAATGAGAAGAGGGAAGAATTCACTCTCTCATGGAAAGCTAATTCACCAACATCTAGAGACTCACAACTTTACCCACAATTTACTTCCCAGTAGATGCGTCTCCCATTCTGATCCTCAGTCCAATACGGTGGTTTAGTGGCTCTGGAGCCAGACAAACTCATTGGTTCGATTTCCGGCTACTCCACTTAACACCTATAGGATCTCAGACAAGTTATTTAATCTCATTAAACTCGGTTTTCTCATCTGTAAAATGGGATGATAATACCAAATTCATGTTGTTTAGAATAAGATAACGTGTGTAAAGTGCTTAGCACACTGCCTAGTATAAACTGAATACTCATTAAAGAAATAAATAAAAATTATTATTATTCGCCCTTTTAATTAAGAATCACATTTAATTGTTTAAAAATTTTGGTGAATGTATATTTTAGACATCCATCTGTATTTGTACACTTTAAATAATGAAATAAACCACTGTTTTTCTTTGGATATCATGAACATTATGATTATGAAACCAATACCCTTTGAGCTTTCAGCATGATGATACATTAATGCATACACACCCTCTTCTGAATTTTCTATCATGTATCTTATGTGTCTGAAATTATCCTTGTTTCTATTAATCCATGAAAAAAAGCAAAAGTGAACAATTATTTGGATAAATTGATGTTTTCATCAACTGATATACACTCTGGCCCCAGCCTTGCATATATTCATGCAAGAAAGGAAGACATACAGAAATATACCCAGAAAAAAGACTGGGAAGGACAGCGTATGGTAAAAGCTAAATTTGTCAGAACAGCTACCATTTTCATTTATTACTTTAGAATTCAGTTTCTGAGGATCAGAGAAGGGTTGAAGTCATGGTTAGGGAGAGAACAAATGTCACTGTCACTATTGCATGGCTCCCTTCTGGACCATCACCATCAAGAAAGTAACTATGGGCAAAGTCCTTGAGATCATCTTCTATCCTGCCTAAGGAGGATAAAAAGCTAACCAGAAGCGGGCAATAGTAGTGAGAGGTTTAGAAGAAAGTCTTTAAAGTTGAGTTTTATCACCAACCCAGACACACACCCCTGACACTACCATCACGTAGAAATGAAATTTCTATTTAGTTTATCTTTCAAGGATTTTCTTTAATTTCCAAACTGCTAAGTCATAAGTCAGAACTTATCTTAAAAAATACATCAATCTCTAGTGTGATAAAATCCATGGCCCAACAGAGGATATAATTCAGCTTGTTGAAGATCAGTTTAAAACCAATTCTAAGAGGTATGATAAGTATCTCGTTTAACTTTTGATCATTTTAAGTGGAGACAATTTATAGCCTGTTATCAAGAGTATTACATGAGCTGTTCTTCCAGTATAATGTATATACCCTGACATCTTTGTAATCCTCTTAATTCCTATTTGAAGAGAATCATCACTTACTTGCTTGCTGTGAGAAAGAAATGAATACAGCATTGTCAACAAGTATTAGGAAGACAGGTTTGGATGACCATACCTTATTATTTCTTAGGAAACAATTTCTAGGCTGTCAACAACTGGAAAGGTATTTTAATGAGGATGAGTATTTTCACATGTGACCTTAGCACCAGATGAAGTATAAAAGTAATGTCCTGATAAACAAACTCCTTTGGCTGTACCCTGATTTGCTACATTTTTACAACAATGACAGCATCTTTTCTTATTAATCCCTATTTTCAAATCCAAACTATAACTGCATTTTCACTTTTCATCTACTACAAAATCATTTCAACTTTGTAAGTATCATGTCAACTTGTTAGTGTCATTAGAAATGCCAACGGAGACCATGCGTAGCCACAATCAGTCAGCAGATAAATGATTCAGAGCTTTAAAAAAAATTGACCTTAAAACGTGTCTGCTATTCCTACTCCACAGGGATCCTCCTTTAGTTCTATGTTGGAGCTAGATCTATGGTAAAACATCACAAACTAGTCAGCTTACATGTCCCTGAAAGCAGATGGGTTTGCAGTGGTAGGTCTGATTTATTTACCTTGATGTTTGCCAAAAATCCAAAGAGGCAGAGATGAAAGGAGAAAACATAAAAGTTCATTCTAGTTTCAAACATGCTACTAAAATCACCAGCTAGAAACAGTAACACAAAAAGGTTGGATCATTGCCAGCCTTCTTTCCTTGAATATGGGGGGAAAATCTCAGCATAAGCAGGGTAATATGGAAGCAAAGAAATAAACGACAACTAAATCATATTGTTAGCAAGCTGCTGCCTGGGCATTGTACACATATGCTGCCAAATGTCTCAGAATCAAAGCCTGACACAAAGGTCAAAAATATTAAGCCATATTCTGCCTTCCCCTAGAAAGAAATCTCCTAGCGGGGAGTAGCAACAATGAGAACAAAGGGCAGGGGGGAAGAGAAGAGAGAGGAGAGGAAGTAGTGTCTTCATAAGACCAGTCAATATTCATGATGAATACCTTAATCCTGAAGTAAGTGCTGGGACTGCAGTGGGAAGTATGTGAATAAAATAAAGCAATTCTTTGGAACTAGAAGACTAAGAAGCATTGCAGCCTATGAGCACAGCCTGGATTTCCCAGAGATCCTATGCAATCTAGGTCAGATACCTCTCAATCATGAATATGTGGGGTTACTTTTAGACTCCAAATGCATCTATAGCCATATTTGGATATGTCCTCATTCCCAGGGTTGCTGACCACTCATTCTCCCAAAATAAAGGTTCAACTGGGATACTTGACAGTCTTGGAAACTTGTATCAACAGGCAATGATAAACTCTGCAACTCCTGTTAAAATGAAGCACAATAACTGAACTCCATGCTATTATTTTCCAAAGTTAGATGTATTTCTAATTTTGCATTATTTTAAAATTATTAATTATAATTTTTATCAAAACAGCCCTTTAAACCCTTTTAAAATAAATAAAAAAATTTAAGTGCTACATATTTACTAACCATTGTGTAAAAATAACTCTTTCATTTTTTCCACAAAACTTTAAAGAATGCTTCTGATAACCAGCATTTGATAAACATGCCTATTTTTGCCTAATCATTACATTTTATAATTTTATTAACTTTGACCATGTATACATTAGTTATTGTTTTTATAGGTTGAATATTTTTTAATAATTTAAAAAACATTCTACCATTCCTTCAATCATTTTAGATGCTTCTCTTTGAAACTCTTTGAGCTCAATTAACCTTCTTGAATTGAATGACATAAAAATTGAGTGTACATAAAAAATTAAGCTTTCTATTTGCGGCATAGTTCAAATTTGTTCATGTAGTCAACACATTTCTGAGTACCTACTAAGAATCAGACACTATTTTAGGTGCAGAGGATATAATTGTTAGCAAGCCAATGTCCCTCCCCTATGGACTTTATGTTCTAGTAGTTGAGGAAAAAGACATAAAAAACATGTATATAATATTGGTTAGTGAAATGTACTACAAAAAAAAAATGATAAAGATATAGTGAGGAATAGGATGATATTTCAGGTAGAGTGGGTTTGCTTCTCTCAGTTAGTGTTCAAATATTTAGAGAAAAAGCATTACAGGCAAAGGTTCGGAAAGCATGTGCAAAAGCCCTGAGGTGGAAGCAGGATGGCAATACTTCTCTGGACATTTTCCAGCATTTTGCTGACCTTTATGTTTGCAGATGCCTTCAGTGAATTGCTAAAAATAACTCTGACACTCTCTTGGATTAACATGGTTACCTCAGAAATTTGTTAGTATAAATCAGATTATTTTTATAAGATGTTTTAGCTCTTATATTTGAACAATGTGTTCCTAGTTGCACCTGTCTGTATGAAAGCTTACTATTCAAATATTTATCTAACACTTACCACGTGCAAGACATTGTACTAGGATCTACAGGATCAAAAAGGCATGAGATATAGTCCATAATGTTCCTAACTTGCAAGAGGTTAAGATCTACTTGTAAAGACAAAATATCAATGGAAGGAACCATATGCTAACAGCCAAATAAATGATATATGAGTAATGTTAGCTACAGGAATTCAGTAAAGAAAGTGACTATCGAAGGGTTCAAGTGGTGAAAGTGGGCTTCCGCAGGAGATGGGGCCTGGGCTGAGCACTGTAGACAAGATGGGCTCAACAAAATTGAAAGATCTCAAGAGAATACAAGTGTGGTGTGAGCAGAGGCTCCAAAGCAGGGAAGCACTTGGCATGCCCAGGAAATATGATTCTAATTGACTGCAGAAGGAAATTTATAAAGGGCAAGTTGAGTGGGATCTAGAATATGGAAATGTAATCTTGAATGAAGATGTTTTAATCCTGCAGACAACAAGGAGTCATTTCATCTGCCATGGTCTTTGTAGTCACATATTTGTGAACTATTGTTTCAGTTGGGCCTCATCTGCTTTTATTATCTGAAAGAATTGTGTGTAGTGAAGACCAGCCTTACCCAAAAAGAGAACTGGCCTTTGCCATTGGCTTCTAGGAGGTGATCTCTAGGCCCTTGCAAGTCTAATAGGAGGTCTTTGTTTGCATGTAGGCCTTGACCACTCAACAGCCTAACAATGTGACTTACCATGGGGCTTTGGGGCAGGCAGTATTAGTTCTACCTATGGAGAGGCTGGAGACGAAAGGTCAGTCACATGAGCAGTACATGAATGAGCCCCTGTGAAAACTCTGGACAAGACTCAAGTGAGCTTCCCTATCTGGCAATACTCCACGCATATCGTCACACACTGACGTCAGCAAAGCTACATTGTCCATGACTCCATGGGGAAAGGACAAAGGAAGAGCCGTGCTTGGTACTTCTCCTGGACTCTGTCCAATGTGCTTCATCCCCTGGCAAGCTTTAATCTGTATCCTGCAGCTGTAACACAATGTCACCATGAGTATTACAGCTTTCATTGAATTCTGGGAGTGCTTCTAGTGAATTACTGAACTTGAGGGTGATTTTGGTAACAACTTGACACAACTAGTGTTAGAAGTAAGGGCAGTCTTGTGTGGACTATGCTCCCTCTCTAACTTTGAAATTGGTTAAATTCTAACTTGTTGGCTATCAACAAATATGAAGTTTTTCATTGTGGTATTCCTGCCAGTAAATTTTCTCTATTCAAAGATATGTATCATTGCCTGCTTTTCCATCTGTCTTTGACAAAATACTATTCACAATAAAATAGTCCTCCAATACCATGTTAATTCAGATGACCTTTTAATGTAGAACCTCAAACGTTAAAAATGTTGGACCACTATTGACCATTGGCCATCTGTTCAATGAGCTCCTCAAAAATCTATATGTAATCAGTAAAGACCATTAAATTAAAAGTAGGTCACACAACTACTGATATGATCCTCTAATTAACTTGTATAAATGATCATCTGGAAACTTAAAGGAGAGTGAGTGTAAGTAAACAATAACTACATCCCCAAGTAAATGTCAATAATATGTATATTTTAAAAATCCTTTAGGATCAATGAAGTTACTCTATACTGGGATGTGGGTTTCGAAAAATCCAATTAATTTTTATATCAAGTCAGGTTACATAAAATTGCCATTTTACTCCTTTTTGTAACAGTACATGTTTCCATTAATATAAGTTTTTACTCACATAGGAGTAGAAGATGCACTGATCACTACAAGAACAATAACAAAAGAAATAGGAAGGGCTAAGAACAGAAGGATTTGTTCCTGAGAGACTATAATAGTTCTAGTTCTCAATTATAAAGGTCATTTCAATAAATTAAATTTTCTAATTTAATATAGAAAGTGTACAATAAGGCATTTTTTTGTTTTACAATATTTCAACTTTCTTTTCTGATACTCTACTTTGTTCATAATTCTCTATCCAAGAGGGTCAATTTCTGTTTCTCCAACAGACTTCTCTGGAAGTAGTAGCAATCTTTTTGCAAGAGGGCACATTTGAAAACTGATTAATCCTTTTTGGAATCAAGCTAAATAATGAGTAGAAACCTAAAGATTTTTATTCTGCACTGTTTTTCTCTATATGGACTCAGAAATGAGCATTACTATTCTAAGACTTAGAGGATTTAGGTAAATATATTCCAGCTCCTTGACACAGTATATTCCTTTTTTAGTTTCTTTGCTGATTCCTCCTCTGCCTACTCCTTATCTGATGGTGTTACATCCTTAGCATTGTTCTGTGCTCACTCTTCATGCTCTCCCCAGGAAATCACATCCACTCCTGTAACTTCAACTACCATCTGTCTTCTCTCTCCTGGATCTTTACTAAAGTAGATGCCAAACCTTACTGATTATCAGAATCATCTGAAAATTTATTTCTGAACCCAAATCCCCAGATTTCACCTAGATTTAATCTACCAAATTCTCTATAGTACTTCCAGGCAATCTGTATTTTTAACAAAGATCTATGCAGCCTTGAGTAAAAGTCCACAAATTGTTATTTGGGAACTACTGGTCTAACAGACCTATCATTCCACATCTAAAACTTAACAAGTCAAAAATTCAATGCAGGGGCTTCCCTGGTGGCGCAGTGGTTGAGAATCTGCCTGCTAATGCAGGGCACACGGGTTCGCGCCCTGGTCTGGGAAGATTCCACATGCCGCGGAGCAACTAGGCCCGTGAGCCACAACTACTGAGCCTGCGCGTCTGGAGCCTGTGCTCCGCAACAAGAGAGGCCACAATAGTGAGAGGCCCGCGCACCGCGATGAAGAGTGGCCCCCGCTTGCCGCAACTACAGAAAGCCCTAGCACAGAAACGAAGACCCAACATAGCAATCAATCAATCAATAAATAAATCTTTAAAAAAAAAAAAAAAAGAAAAAAATTCAATTCAGAATGTCCTATATTCTAATTCTCAGCAGAGTGAACGTCCATGTCTGAGCTGACATACAAAGAGTTATTCTAGGAGTCTTCTCCCTTTTCCTCTCTTAATCAATTTGTCCTTTGGTCTTCTACTCTGCTTTTTTAATTAACTGGTACCCGTGTCTGAATATCACCACTTGGTTGCCACCCCCAGGTAGACTACAATCAGTTCTTATTTATCTTTGTTTCCCTTGCGGCCTGAGACTTCAGTAGGTGCTTCATAAATGGGTGCTGAATAAATCAGAATAAGTGAAGCAGGCATGGGAAGTATGTACGTATTCCCTATAATGAAGAGACTCAAGTTTTATAATTTTTACTTTGAGTTTTCAATTCTCTTCTAACCTCATTTAGTCAAGAACAGTGACAAAAGGAAATAATTTGCACCAAAACCAAAGATGATGACAAGGAATCATAGAATTCAAATCAAAATTTCACAGCAAATGCATACCAAAATGTTCTTGCTCCTAATACCAAAGAAGACACATGAAAATAATTACAGATATTATATAAACTACAAAAAATCAAAATGGATCTCTATCTTAAAATAGAAATTAGAAATTCTACCACTAATGGAATTGCCAAAAATCATCATTACAAAAAGCTGTTTGGAGTTTTCTCACTGAATTTGATGTCATTTTATACGAAAAGCCATAAAAGATAAAGACACACTCAAGTGATACATTTTTTAAAAATTAGTCTTTTTACTTTAAAAGTGAGAGAGACGAATCACATAATTAATGTGTTTAAAACCCTGCTAGAAGCAAATTACATTAAATATTATGTTTTAGAAATCTGAAGTATCTTTCATAGTTTACATGTTAACCCTTTCTCAATAAAATAGCTTGAAGTAGTAGATTGAGATCAAGGTTAGGTAAGAATCAGGAAATTTTTTCCTATTCATTGTACCTCTGGATTATAGTACTTAATAGGTTCAGGTTCTTTATTAGTCTTAATACCATATTAAATCAAAGGAAGATACAGGTGGTACGTAGGTACAATTTGTAAGTAGTTCACAATAGGAAAATAACTAATATTACTGCTCAGAGAAACCAAGCATTATTTAGGTCAGCTAGGACATATGTCCTTTTCTGGCACCATCACCATAGTTCAGGATATTATCACTTTAGGCTTAGGCTCTTTCAATGGCCTCTAAATCGTCCCAGAGATTTTCTCTCTTTCAATCAGGCTGCACAGTATTTTTAGGTTAATCTACCTAAAACACTGTTTTGTTGTTGTTGTTGTTGTTGTTTTTCTACAGTATCACAAATGTTTTACTATTATTTTTGGTAATACATAGTTTTTTTTAATTGAAGTATAGTTGATTTACAATGTTGTATTAGTTTCAGGCATATAGCAAAGTGATTCAGTTATACAAATATATATATATTCTTTTTCAGATTCTTTTCTACTATAGGTTATTAATAGATATGGACTATAGTTCCCTGTGCTATACAGTAGGTCCTTGTTGTTTATCTATTTTACATATTTTAGTGATAAAGCAATGTTTTGCTCCTGTGTAGCATTCAAATCCATCTACAGTATGGTCCCACGTGCTATCCTCAAATAGAAAAAAATCCTTATCCATTCCATCTGAATCACATCCCATTCCACACAGTTTCACTGTTCTTTCAAATTTTAATGTTTTTGTGCACTTTCCTCTGTCTTGGATGACCCTACTTCCCACATTTTCCCCTACTGAAATCCTGTCCACTTATAAAGGCTCATATCAGACTTCTTCCATGGTAAGGTCCTAATGATCCAAAGTGAAAATAGTATCTTCTTCCTTTATGCTCTTATAATACCAACTTGTATATACTTATATAAAACTTACTATATATTGCCTTGGGGTAAGACATATTTTACCTCCACTAAGCTCCTGGCTCCTAGAGATGGTGTCTTATAGTAACTCAGGTAGTACCCTATGTAGTAGGAGCTAAACAAAAATACTTGTGGAATAAGTGATTCTATGAAAGGAGAAAATGGTCAACCAAAGCAGAAAGGCAGAGAATAAAGGAAGAGCTTGTGTTTCTAGTTAAGTAAAGGGTAGGTCATGCCCCACACTGAGCCACAAATGAAAGCTAGGTTGGGACAAATTTTCTGTGCTTGGTCACTCACATCTGCCCTGTGAAATGCTTTGAGCAGGATCCTTGGGGACAAGGATTATAAAAACCATCATAAGGCAGAATGTTATCTGCCATAGGCAATGCCACGGTTAACATTTTCACCCACAAAAAACATAGTCTCATTGTTCAAAACCCTGCTTTGCCAGGGGATACTTGGAGGTAACTTTGGAGCAAGTTATCACATTTTAGTTCATAATGCTAACTGCCTGATATACAGAAAAGAATCAAAGAAGCCTTTACACAGATTTATCATGATCATCAGAAAGCACACATTTTACCTAAATCTATCTTCAACCTAGCATAGGCTGAAATGCTTTATGAAGATGATGTAATGCTGCAATTATCTAAGGAGCCACTGAAAGCAGCGCTCTTTCAAGTTGGTATTTCATGCTATAGCTGTGATAACGTGTTCAAAATCACAATAGTAAATAACACAGCCCTGAAACACGATAGCATGAGCCAGACAACCTGGGATAGCATGAGCCAGAAAACCTGTCACAAATGTAGCAAATCTGAGAGCCACAGAGAGGGGAAAGGATTTTGATTCTTTAAACAACAAAGATATAGCACTCTGACGCCGAGTATCAGTCAAGAGGACACCTCTGCTTTTGCCACTAGAGGAATACCTGCAACTCCTAAAAGTAAGGAAAGAGATGGAGATGGGATGGGCTAAGTGAGGCAAAAAAAGTGCTCTGGCTTTAACCCTGAACGCAGGTATCGCAATACCACTATGCCATTACCCCTAGGGAGATCAAGGCCATGTGGGCAAAGTTGGGGGGGGGGTGGGAAAGAATGACATTGGAGGGGAGGAGGGCTCAACAATATTTCATAAGTAGAACTCCTGACTTGTTAGCTTCTTGTTTGCGTTTTACTGAATGATTTAAGTAGGGCAATTACTACAAAAATCAGTGCCCTATAAAGAAAATGTATTCAATTCAATGTGCTCAGCTATAATGTGAGCTTTAGTGGTCTTAAAATTTCATAATTCCACAAGGGTCAGAAACTACTGTGCTTTGCCCCAGCTTTAGGGTTCCCAGATAAAATATAGGATGCCCAGTTCAACTGCACGGGATTTAATATTGCATAGGATTTACTTGTTTATATTAAAAAATTATTTTTTTGTTTATCTGAAATTTGAATTTAAGTAGGTGTGCTGTATTTTTATTTTTGCTAAATTGGGCAGTCTTATCAGATTACTATTATCACAGTATAGGGAAAATCAATTCCTGAGTACTCTTCAGATATCATTTTGTTCAAGTTGCTTTTAAATACTTGGTCTAAAAGGTACCGTATTTGATATAAACTAGTCACATTTGACTTCTCAAGAAAGCTGTGTTAAATTTACTTAAAAATTGAGCAAATATTATTTAAAAGCCACAGAAACTGTTTTGAATAGAATCAGAAAGATCTGTTCTAAACTACAAAAGACTGAGAGAAAAATGAGGACATCTAGATAACAATGGACAGACACCATTATTAGTAAGAATACCAAGCCTGTGAGGCACAGAAAAACTGAATTGATGACCTGGAAAATAAGATCAAATTAAGATATAGCAGACTGATCTGAGGTCCCTGCAGACATGAAGGCAGGGAACAGATAAAGATTCCTCCCAGTGAATAGAAGAAAAGATGCTGAGAATGTTTACTTAGTCAACATTGTCTCTCCTCTGTTCAAATGCCAAATAAAGACCAATCAATTAACATATGAAAAGCTTTTCTGGTCTAAGAAGAAAGTGGCTTCAAAATTAGCAGAATGACATAAAACTACACCTGAGTTTTTAGTACTGTACTATGCCTTATCAAAGGATGATTTATTGCCCCGGTATTTACATTGCAAATATTGATATGAAGAAGTATTAAGGCACAACTTGAAAGACTTGGTGGGTATGATGGCCTGAGGACAAGCAACCTTCACATACAACTCCAATCCAGGAAAAATTAAAATTTATGGGTTGCATATTTTAAATGATCTTTTTAATTAAAAAGTTGAAGTAAATAAATATTAGAATCCATTTCTTAAATATTCTTAATTATTCTTAATTATTTCTCTGAATGGTTTTAAAATTCCTAATTGAAATTTCATAGACCAAGTAACTATAGTATCTGATTATAATATATACCTTTGAACCAATTGTTAGTCTTTGATTATATTGTAAATTAATTGAAAAATGTGATTTTTCTTCTCATATACTCATTAAAAGAGAATTTCCAATTGAAAACAATTTAAACAGAAACTTCTTTAATAAAACACACACACACAAGTCCACTTCCTTTGAAACAATTTTCATCAGCTACTTTTATCTTTTTGGCTGCAACCAACTAACCACAGCAGGAGTTTAGCTCCCAAGGCTCAGAGACTGACAGCCTACCATCCCAGCCCCTACCAGCCCCTAATGGGGCTGGACTCACAAAGGCTTTGACAGTCTCTGAAGGTAAACCACACAGACTGTGACTAGGTGAAACAGGGGCACTGAAAAATGAGGAGCACAATTATCTTGGAAGTACTTGATATTTCAATCAAAAACAAAACCCCTGAGACAGTCAAAATGGGAAAAACCTGAACTTTGCTGAACTTCCTTAAAATTGCTTCACAGAATATCCTCAGCAAATCCATTGCCTCTGGGCCTAGTATTTCCACCCCATCCAACAAGACCATCTGTCCTCACCTCTAATTGAGCAAACTTGACTGATTTTCTTTTATGTGCCCTACCTGTCCAGTAAATTGCCAAATACTCCTTCAAGCAGGAGTACGGAGGTGTACAAGATCAAAAAATATATATATATTGGGCAAAATTTAGCCTTCTCTGGGTGGAGAGAGTCCTGAAATTAGTTAAGGGGCCATAATTCATATAGCTAGGCTGGGTGATGTGGCTGAAGTATTGGTCTAGAATCAATGCTGTCCAAAAGAAGTACAACACAAGTCACAAATGCAAGCCACATACGTAATTTAAAAATTTTGTGTAGCCACATTAAAAGAGTAAAAAGAAATAGGGGAAATTAATTTTAATAACATATTTAATTTAACCCAATGAATCTGAAACATTATTATCTCAACATGTAATCAGTATTAAACATGAACACTGAAATATTTTACATTCTCTTTTTCCACACTGTCTTTAAAATCTGGTATTAATTTTTTTACATGTACAGCATTCTGATTTGCTGCATTTCAAGTGCTTGAAAGTACGTGTGGCTAGTGACTACCACAAATGGACAGTACACGTCTAAATTTTAACTCAAAAGCCACACTCAATATCTTCAATCCCTTGTCACAAACCTTTCTCTCTGTAGGGCGAAAAGAAAAATGTCTTTTGAGTGGGGAAGTAAAAACAGAAAGGAGGAAAAAAGAATGGCTATGAAGTTCTCAATACCTGCCTCCAAGTGTGCAAGTTGTAGGCCTATGATTAAACATTCCGGAGAAGAACTGCTTATGCTTTTGCTTCTGCCACTCCTGATATGCCAAGGTTTCTTTCTTTTTAAAAAAAATTTGTATATCTCCCCCTTTTTCTTTTTTAAAAATATTTTTAATGAAGTGTTGGACATACAAAATTATATTAGTTTCTGGTGTACAACATAATGATTTGACATTTGTATACACTGTGAAGTGATCATCACAATAAGTCTTGTTACCACTTGTTACCACACAAAGTTATCAATTGTTTTTTTTTCCTCGTAATAAGAACTTTTAAGATCTACATTCTCAGAACTTTCAAATTTACAATGCAATATTATTGGCTATAATCACCATGCTGTACATTACATCCCCATGACTTATTTATAACTGCAAGTATGTACCTCTTGATCTTCACCCATAACACCCACCCCCCGACCTTTCTACCCTCTGCCGACCATCATTCTGTTTTCTGTATCTATGAGTTTTGTTTTGTTGTGTTTTTTAGATTCCACATATAAGTGAAATCATATGGTATTTGCCTTTCTCTGTCTGACTTATTTCACCTAGCATAATACACTCAAGGACTATCCATGCTGTCACAAATAGTAAGATTTCATTCTTTTTTTGAGTAATATTCCATTATATGTACATATATATATGTATATATAAATAAAATACCTTCATTATCCATTCTTCCCTCAGTGAACACTTAGGTTGTTTCCATATCTTGGCTATTGTAAATAATGCTGCAGTGAACATTGGAGTCCATATATCTTTTCAAATTAGTACTTTCACTTTCTTCAGGTAAATACCCAGAGGTGGTACTGCTGGATCATACGGTAGTTCTATTTTTAATTTTTGTAGGAACCTCCATACTGTTCTCCATAGTGGCTGTACCAATTTACATTCCCACCAACAGTGCAGGAGGGTTCCCTTTTTGCCACATCCTTGCCAACACTTGTCATTTGTTGTCTTTTTGAAGATAGCCATTCTGACAGGTGTGATATGGTATCTCATTGTGGTTTTGATTTGCATTTCGCACATGATTTTCATGTGGCTGTTGGCTATCTGTATGTCTTTGGGAAAATGTTTATTCAGTTCCTTTAACATTTCTTGTAGGGATAGTTTAGGAATTTTAGCTTTTGCTTGTCTTAAGTACTCTTTATTTCTACTTCAACTCTGAATGATAATCTTGCTGTTTAGAGTATTCTTGATTAGAAGCTTCTTCCTTTCAGCATTTTAAATATATCATGCCACCTCCTTCAGGCCTGCAAAGTTTCTGCTGAGAAACCTGCTGATAGTCTTATGAGGGTTCTCTTGTACGTAACAAGTTGTTTTCCTCTTGGCTGCTTTTAAGATTCTCTCTTTAACTTTGGACATTTTAATTGTAGCGTGCTTGCTGTTGGTCTCTTTGGGTTCATCTTGTTTGGAACTTTCTAGGCTTTCTGGATCTGGAAGTTTGTTTCATTCCCCAAGTTAGGGAAATTTTCAGCCATTAATTCTTTTTTTTTTAATTAAGATTTTTTTTTTTTTAATTTATTTTATTTATTTATTTATTTATTTTTGGCTGTGTTGGGTCTTCGTCTCTGTGAGAGGGCTTTCTCTAGTTGCGGCAAGTGGGGGCCACTCCATCGCGGTGCACGGGCCTCTCACTATCGCGGCCTCTCTTGTTGCGGAGCACAGGCTCCAGACGCGCAGGCTCAGTAGTTGTGGCTCACGGGCCTAGTTGCTCCGCGGCATGTGGGATCTTCCCAGACCAGGGCTCGAACCCGTGTCCCCTGCATTGGCAGGCAGATTCTCAACCACTGCGCCACCAGGGAAGCCCAGCCATTATTTCTTTAAGTAAGTTTTCTTCCCCTTTCTTTCCCTCTTCTCCTTCTGGGACCCTTACGATGCAAATTTTTTCCATTTGATATTGTCCCATAGGTCCCTAAAGCTATCTGTTTTTTAAATGCTTTTTTCTTTTTGCTGTTCTGTTTGGGTGAGTTTCACTGCCCTGTCTTCCAGATCACTGTTTTTTTCTCTGCTTCATCTGGTCTGCTGCTGAACCCCTCTAGTGTATTTTTTAGTTCAGTTACTATATTATTTGTGAGTCCTGTTTGATACATTCTAATATTTTCTATCTCTTTATTGAAGTTCTCTTGTTCATCCATTCTTCTCCCAAGTTTGGTGACCATTCAAACATCTTTATAACCATTGATTTGAACTCTTTATCAGGCAAATTACTTCTTTTTGTTTCATGAAGGTTTTTTTCTAGAGTTTTATCTTGCTCTTTTGTTTGGAATATATTCCTCTGTTTCCTCATTTTGCTTGACTCTTTATGTTTGCTTCTACATGACAAGTGAAACAGCTCTCTCTCCTGTCTTGAAGGGGTGGCCCCATGCAGGAGATGAACCTTACTGTTTAACCTTGTCCTAGTTTCTGGTTGTCTCTCTAACTATCTCGTGTATTGTTTCAGATCTGTGGGGCCCAGAAACACAACCCCCCCTTGGTCACCAGAGCCCAGGGTTCAAGGGGCATCCCTAGGGTGGGCTGCACACACGTGCTAGCTTTGGGGGGGTCATGGAAGGATGGGGCACTTGCCTGCTGCTTCTGGCAGGGCATAGCAGCAATTAAGTGAGGCAAGCAGCAGCAGCTTACAGTGAGAGTGCAGAAATGTCTCCTACCAGCACCAGCACTAGCACTAACAAGGTAGAAGGAAAACATAAAAAATGGTGCTTGCAAATGCCTCTGTCACTGGAGAGAATTCCAGTGGGCTTTTGCCCCTCTGACAGACACTAGAAGATTAGCAAATGAATCTCCTCATACGGTCTAAGATCTTTTCACACTGTTGCTTTTACACTGGGACCCCAGGTGAGTGAATTTACATGTGAGCCCTTTAAAAGCAGAATCTCCATTTTGTACAGCCCTGTGGTTCTCCTGGACATAAGCTCTGTGGTTTTCAGAGCCAGACATTTTGGGACTCCTCTCTCCAGTGCAGGTCTCAAGGGTTGGGGTGCCTGATGTGGGCACAAACCCCTTTCTCCTCAGGGAAAAGTTCCATATTTGTGAGATCCTTCCCAATTATGGGTCACTGTACCTGGAGTGGGAGTTTTGGTGAGACTGCATCTCTGCTTCTCCCTACCCATCTCAATGTGACCCTTTTATCCTTCACTGTGAATAAACAAAGTTTAGTTCTCGGGGTTTTTTTCAGAGGGAAGTGCTCCATATGTAGCTATAGTTTTGTTGTGTCTGTGAGAGCAGGTGAGTTCAGGATCTTCCTATGCTGCCATCCTGAAGCTCTCCTCTGCCAAGGTTTCCTATGAAATGGCTAAGCTCATTACCAAGAATGATGTTTCTTAGCCATACTTCCATATGGGATATAATTAACTAGGATTTACCCTACCATCCTGGACTAACAGATGAACACCAGTAAAAAGTATAAACAGGGACATGGTCTTAAACATTTTCTATAGGCCTTGGCTTCAAAGAACTTCACAGAAGATGTGAAAATCTCAGAGATAACTTCTGCTTCCGGTACTGCCAAAAATTATGGAAGCAAGTTTAATTAACCCTGTATTGAGAGAGTATTGACCTAATTATGTTGACACTGCCTGAATTCTCTATTTAAGGAGGGAGAATGCTTACAGGCTAGATTACCAAAGTCCATTTTGGGGCTTTTGTTTTTTTCCAAGTCTCTCAATCTTCTTCAGGCACAATAAAGAACAGCATTAAAGAAGACCCTTCACAATGGAATGCCCTTTTCTGAATGTGTATGGTAGTGAAAAAATTTAGGCTTTAAAGCCACCTGCAAACTATATAATCTTGGACAAGTTACTTAATGGCTCTAACCTTTGTTTTCTTCATCCTCACTACTCCCCCAACAAAATAATGATGCTAATTCTAATTTTCAGAATTTTTTAAGATTAGATATTACATATGCCAATCATAGTACCTGGCACATAACAGGCATTCAACTCATGGTGGATATCATTAAGCCTGAAACTCTTTTGCTTTTTTCCTATAGCACGAGGGCAGTAATTCTAGCACCTGGAAGCTGGGTAACTGCTGAAGGCTTCTGATGCTGCCCGGCAAGCAGATCATACCCAAGACTTCTAAGACAGAGTCATGGTGAACAGACTGGGGGTTAGCGAATATATGGCCGTCCTTGGAGCTTCTCCAGGAGCCATGGGAACTTTAAATCTCCATTTCTGAATCATGATAATGATCTAATACTCAGTGTGGTGGGTCAAAATCAGAATTAAAAGAAAAAAGGAAACAGTAAATACCACAGTGCATCTCATAGAATCATTTCTGAAAACTCTTGCTTCTGACAGACAAACATATTGGGGTGGTCAAAAAGTGCCTTCGGTTTTTAAGTAAAAATAAAAGACACATTTTTCATTTTCACTGAGAACTTCATTGAACAACACATTCACCCTTTTGTTCCATTACCTTCTGCCATTTTTCAGGCAACTTCATAATTCCATCTTCCCAAAACTTTTTACTTTTTGAGCAAAGAACTGTTCCAGGTGCCTTTTACAGTCTTCCAGGGAATTGAAATTTTTTCCCATTAAGAGAATTCTATAAAGACTGAAATAAAGGGAAATCCGAAGGTGCAGTGTCTGGTGAATACGGCGGATGAATCAGAACTTCCCAGCCAAGCTGTAATAGTTTTTGCCTGGTCATCAAAGAAACATGTGGTCTTGCGTTATACTGATGGAAGATTATGTGTTTTCTGTTGACTAATTCCAGACGCTTTTCATCGAGTGCCACTTTCAGTTGGTCTAACTGGGAGCAGTGCTTGTTGGAATTAATCGTTTGGTTTTCTGGAAGGGGCCCTTAATAGAGGACTCCCTTCCAATCCCACCATATATACAACATCACCTCCTTTGGATGAAGACCAGCCTTTGGTGTGGTTAGTGGTGGTTCATTTCGCTTGCCCCACGATCTCTCCCATTCCACATTATTGTACAGTATCCACTTTTCATCCCCCATCACAATTTGCTTTAAAAACAGAATGTTTTCATTAAGTTTAAGTACAGAATCACAGGCAGAAATATGGTCAAGAAGGTTTTTTTCCCTTATATGTAGAACCCAAACATCAAAGTGATTAACATAACCAAGCTGGCGCAAAGGATTTTCAATGCTTGATTTGGATATTTTGAGTATGTTGGCTATCTCCTGTGTGGTATAACGTTGATTTTTCTCAATTAATGTATCGATTTGATCACTATCAACTTCAACTGGTCTACCCGACCATAGAGCATTGTCCAGCAAGAAATCTCCAGCATGAAACTTCACAAACCACTTTTGACACATTCGATCAGTTACAGCACCTTCTCCATACACTGCACAAATCTTTTTTTGCATTTCAGTTCCATTTTTACCTTTCTTGAAATAATAAAGCATAATATGCCAAAAATGTTGCTTTTTTTCTTCCATCTTCGATGTTAAAATGGCTACACAAAAATTCACCAATTTTGATGTCTTTTAAATGCACGCTGATATGACAGCTGTCACATACAATCTAACAAAATGGTTTTGAATGAAGTTAGAGACAACTAAGTGCTACTACAGCCATGTTATGGAAAAAACCAAACAAACATTTTGGCCAACCCAACAGATGTACATATGGGGAGGGTCAAGAATGTTTGACTACCACTGCCTTAGAACACACTAGGATTTCAAGGAGCCCTAAAATTTTTAAATTCTTAGGAGATATAAATAAGCAGGAAAGAACATCTAACTCCTTTGAAAAGGAATTTTTAGGGCAACCGTGAGAGCTGCCAAATATGGGCTCTAAAACATGGATACTGGGATAAGGATATAACAATCCTAGTTTCAATCCATATGGCTGTGTTAAGATCAACTACCCTCAAATGACTACAGAACAAAGCATAGCTGGTTAGCTAGATGATATAAACTCTTCATTGAGTAAGACATGTTCATTTTTTCTTAATGGCTATTTCTTTTTAAAAGCATTTGGGAAATAAACAAGTTAAGGCTCTAGTGAAAGGAATTTTCCTGACTTTATAAATAGAATCTGATATAAATCTTTTTTGTGTATGGGATTAGAGATTTACATAATTTGAGAATACTAATGTGTATAATATAGATGCTATAGTTTGCAATGCTATTTTTGGTTATGAAAAGAAAAACCAACCTGGATTTATAAAACACATGTGATTTTTTTTAAAATGAAGTACCATGGATTGGAAATGCTTAAAGAAAAAATTTCTAGCATTAAGACAGAAAAGAATTAAGGAAAGTAAGTTTATCTGTTATAAAGTGAACTCTATCTTATCTCCAAAGAACCACTCCTTCAAACACCTTATGGATTCTACCCTCAACACTCCACTGAAACTGCTCGTTAAGGTTGCATTGACCTCAAAATTGTCAAGCACAAAGGATAATTTTCAGTGTTCATACTGTGTGAAGTGGACAGCATTTGGGAAACCTAACTATTCCTTCCCTTTTTGTGTGTGTGATGAGAACTTTTAAGATCTACTCTCTTAGCAATCTTTAAATATACAATTTACTATTATTAACTATAGTCACCATGCTGTACATTACATCTCCAGTACTTATTTATTTTATAAACCATTCCTTTTTTCTTGAACCTCTTCCCCTACAGGCTCCTGAATACCTCTTCCCTGATTTTCCTCTCATCTCTTTACAGCTTCTCAGCCACTTTTGCCAGCAACTCTTCTTCTATAAAATTCATACATATTCTCAGCCATTTTTTCTTCTTAACCAACACTGTCCTTTTGTGGTTTTGTACATACAAGGCCTCAACTTTAAGCCATTCACTAATGATTTTCAAATTATGTCCCCAGGCTTCAGACCTACATTTTAAATTGCCTACTGCGCATCTCCGCCTGGTTGCCCCGCAGGCACCTCAAACTCGGTGTGGTAAAAAACAAACTCAGCATCTTTTTCCAAAAGTATTCTTTCCCTCTCATATTCCTGCCCCCTTGCGGTGAATGGCACCACTCTCCATTTAGTCCCCCAAAGCAAAAATCTGGGAGTCCTCACAGATGCGTCCTCCTTTATGACTGTTATTGTCAAAATCGATTGCAAAGCCCTATCTGTTCTTTCTCATTATTGACCCTCAAATCCATCATCATTTTATTTTCGTTTCTATTGCTCCTTATTTCAGTACCTGAGCTTCCTCTCCCTAGAATATTATAACGTTTTTTCTTTTGAAAATAGATTTATTGAGATAGAAATGACTTACCAAAAATTCACCACTTAAAACATGCAATTCAACGGTGTTTAGTATATGCACAGAGTTGTGCAACCATCACCACAGTCTAGGTTTAGAACATTTTCACACCCCCTAAATAAACCTCACACCATTTAGTCATCACATCCCATTTGCCCCATCCCTCTTAGCCCTAGGCAACCTATACTTTATGTCTCTAAAAATTTGCCTATTCTGGACATTTCATATAAACAGAATCATACAATATATGGTTTTTTTGTGACTGATTTTTTTCACTTAGCATGTTTTCAAGGTTCATCCCTGCTGAAGCACGTACCAATACTTCATTCCTTTTTATTCCTGAATAATATTCTATTGTATGGATATACCACATTTTATTTATCCATTCCTTCCTTTATAGACATGTGGGATGTTTCTACTTTTTGGCTATTATGAGTAACCCTGCTATGAACATTTGTGTGCAAGCTTTTGTGTGAACATATTTTCAGTTCTCTTGAGACTATACCTAGAAGTGGAATTGCTAGGTCATATGGTAATTCTCTACCTAACTTTCTGAGGAACTACCAGACAGTTCTACAAAGCAGCTGCAGCACTTTTAAATGCCCACCAGCAGTGTATGAGGTCTTCAATTTCTCCACACTTAACTTTTTGATAATAGCCACCCTAGTGGGTATGAAGTGGTATCTCAGTGTCTTTGATTTGCATTTCTCTCATAGCTAATGATCTGGGGCATCTTTTCATGTGCTAGTTGGCCATTTGTATATCTTCCTTGGAGAAATATCTATTGAAATCCTTTACCCATTTTTCAACTGGGTTGTCATTTTATGATTGAGTTGAAAGAGTTCTTTTCATATTCTGGTTACTAGATCCTTATCAGATATATGATTTGCAAATGTTTTCTTCCATTCTGGGTTGTCTTTTCACTTTCTTGGTAGTGTCCTTTGATGTACAAAAGTTTTAAAACTTGGTGAAGTCAAATTTATCTTTTTTTCTTCTGCTGCTTGTGCTTTTAGTTTTATCTCTAAAAAACCATTGTCAAATCCAATGTCATGAAGATTTACCCCTATGTTTTCTCCTACGAGTTTTATAGTTTTAGCTTTTACTTTTAGGTCTTTGATCTACTTTCAGTTAATTTTTATATATGATGGGAGGTAGGGTCCTATTATTTTAACTTCTCTACCAAACTTTGGTCTTGCTGCCAAAATGATTTTCCTTAAAAGAAAACAAACAATTTTTTCTATTCCATCATCACATAATTAAAATCTCTAAATGGCCTTGTCATATCTTTTGCAGTGATACTTAACTTTGTGGGAATAGAGAATCTGATGAAAACTAACCCCAGGAAGTGTGGATGTGGATGTACATGTGCATGTGTACACTAACAGATACACACACACACACACACACACATTTTGCATGTAATTTCAAAAGATTCCCCAAAGCACTAAAACCCATCAAAGACCACCAGCCCAAAGAATAAAGCCTCAACTCTTTTGCACTCCTTTGGCACAATGCCCCCATGATCTGCCCTGACCTATCATTCTAGCCTCCTTGCCTTCCAGTCTGCATCCTGGCTCCCCACAGGTTAGCATTAAAAGCTCTCTGACTCTATCCAGTATGTCATACTACATTATATAATCACATTTCTTTGCACATGCATGCTATTCTTTCCACCCAAAACACATTCCTCAGCTCACGAGATTGTTTTAAACGTTAAGTATGATAACTATGCAAATGTGCCTGGTATATAGAAGGCATAATGTTTGCTAAATTTGGGGGAAAAAAAAGACTTAGCAAATGTTGGGAAATGAGGATTGCATGTTTTATTTCCAGAAATTTGAGTGACTTAAACAACTGTGTTATATCTGTATTTCTTCATTCACTAGTTAATATTGGAAAACCTAATATGTATATATATGGAAATCATATAGCACAAGACAATTTCTAGGTAATAATAAGTCTAATGGAAGGTAAACTGATCACAAAACCATCTCACTTGTATAAGTTCCTCTTATAAGTTTTTAAGGAAGATTACATTGGTTGAAGTATTCATTTGAAAAAAGTTGTAACATAACACTGAAGAATTTATCTCAGAAAGTATGATGTTCTGTCTCTAGAAAAAGAGATTCAATTAAAAGGTTACAAATTTTCACCTATATATGTTCATTCCAATACATCAATGATGTTTTCCAAACATCACTTTAAAATGCATCAATTTACTTAAATTTTGTTAAAATTAAAATTACCACTCTGTGTATATATCTGAGGGAAACAAAATCACTATCTTGAAGAGATATCTGCAACCCCATGTTCATTGCAGCATGATTTACAATAGCCAAGACATGGAAACAACTAAGTGACCATCAATGAAGGAACAGATAAAGAAAATGTGATACATGTGTGTATGTGTATACACACACACACACACACACACACACACACAATGGAATATTATTCAGCCATAAAAAAGAAAGGAAACCCTGCCATTTGCAACAACATGGATGGACCTTGAAGGTACTATGCTAAAGTGAAATAAGTCAGACAGAGAAAGACAAATACTGTATGATTTCACACATATATAGAATCTTAAAAAAAAACTAATAGAAACATAATATATCTATGGTTGCCAAAGTTGGTGGGATGGGGTAATGCGTAAAGGTGAGCAAAAGTACATACTTCCAGTATTAAGATTAATAAGTTCTGGGGACGTAATATACAGCATGATCACTACAGTTAAGAATATTTTATAATGTACTTGAAAGATGCTAAGAGAACAGCTCTTGGAAAAGTTCTTATCACAAGAAAAAAAAATTGTAACTACATGTGGTACATGTACATCACCATGAGGTGATGGATGTTAACTAAACTTATCGTGGTAATAATTTCACAATATATGCATGTATCAAATCATTATGCTGTACACCTTAAGCTAATGTGATATGTCAATTGCATCTCAATAAAACTGGAGTGCGGGGAACCTAACACCACAGAAAGCCTGTATCTTGGCAGGGGAAGAAGTGTTCTCTTCAAATTGCAGATCAAGTGTCCACAGTTACATCAGCTGAGAATCAACCCTTAAGAAACAAGACAATAGAACAACTAGTTCTAAAAGCTGGACATATTTGAGAGGAAAAATCCAGGAAGATTGATGTAAAATAATTAAAAAGTAACTGGGTGAATTTCAAGGAGGAATAGTTATCAAAGTGTAGTATGCAAGTATTGCCGTTATCCTGAGGGAACTGCACATGAAATTAGTGGAACTAAGACTAAGGGAAGGCATAAGAATAAAGAAATACTAGTAGGGAGCTGAGAAGGGCTTTTCTTAAAATTTATAACTTTCTATATTTATAGCCTTAAGGCTTACTTGAAATCCCTAATGAAAAATGGTATAAAACACCGGTACTAACATATTTAACCCTTACTAAGGAAATCTAACAAATAAATTAACAGATTGTGTGTTACATTTCACTGAGTCTACTGTTTAGATTTATCTTATTTTTTTATTAAAAAGAGATTTTGATTGAGTGTATCAATTAAACACATAATGCTTGATGAATCTCAGAGGCTCATCACTGGATATGTTAGAATATGTATTAATCAAGCAGAAGTGTGGAAAAAATAAAATAATGGTAATTACATGCAAGGGCATAGATAAAGTCCAACTCTTCACCAAGGTTCAACAGAATCACAAACAAAGAGACTCTGCTAAATAAAATGCAAACTCTATTTCATAAACTTCATATTGTTAAAGCACTCTTCTTGGCAATGATGAGTACAATAAACTCATAGATTATTCACTGCAAAAAAAAAATTAACTTCCTTACGCAAATTGCCTCAATTTGTGACTTTTTTTTTGTTTTGTTTTTTTGTTTTTTTAAAACATTTTATTTATTTATTTATTTATTTATTTATTTATGGCTGTGTTGGATCTTCGTTTCTGTGCGAGGGCTTTCTCTAGTTGCGGCAAGTGGGGGCCACTCTTCATCGCGGTGCGCGGGCCTCTTCACTATCGCGGCCTCTCTTGTTGCCGAGCACAGGCTCCAGACGCGCAGGCTCAGTAGCTGTGGCTCACGGGCCCAGTTGCTCCGCGGCATGTGGGATCTTCCCAGACCAGGGCTTGAACCCGTGTCCCCTGCATTAGCAGGCAGATTCTCAACCACTGCGCCACCAGGGAAGCCCCTGTGACGTTTTGTGTGGAAAAAAATAAAGTGGTACTTCAAAAGTCATATTGTAATTATTATCATAAAGACAAAATAGCTTCTGTTTCTTATACTTATTACTGACTTTTTAAAAGAAGTTTCCTACTATTACAGTTTAATTTTTTAAGTACAGTGGACAAAAGAAAATATCCAAAAAGGCAAATATGAGCTATGTTTTTATTTTTTCATTTTTCTTTTTATGATTATATTTATTTCAATATACAAAAGAATGGTGTTCCCATTATTTAAGCTGTTTCCAACTACATAATATTTTCTTCAGCATTTAACCAAGTGTTGGCAATTGAAAAAAGAGAAGCTCAATGTGATTGGTTAATTAAGATTTCAAATAACCTGTTGCTCCATAGAGGAGAGGCTAATTTCTCATTTATAAAGCCCATTTATAACTCTAGCTCTGAGAAATGGTCCTAATAAAACTCACAGTTAAGTAGGCCTTCAAATGCATACCAGCCATTAACATTTGGGCTGCCTGCTGCTAGCAAAATATTAATATTTGATGCTACAGCATTTTCATTTTATGACTATTTAGCATAAATCTGTTTCAGGGTCTTATGAAACAGCTTTATTTATGTGTTAAACAAATTAAACTCAGGTTGTAACGGTTGGTTTTTAAATGACTTGAAAATAGTTTATAGCCACTAGGGATCTGTATATTTTCTGATTAGATTAATAGCTGTATTTCCTCCAATAAATGCACTATTAGGGACAAAAACAACTTATTGCAGGGTCCTTTGAAAAAGAAAAAAGAAGAGAAAAAAAGAGCTAGGAAGACAGTAAGGGAGAAGAGAGCCAACTGAAGGAGATAAAACCATTTTACCTTGTTATAGTGTTTGTAGTTTATAGAGAAGTTCCTATATATTACTACCTCATCTAATGCTCACAGCAATCTGGTGAGATGCTCAGATAATTGCTATACTACATTAAAGATAAGAAAACAAAAGCTCCAGAAGGGTTAAATTACAACTCAGTTACATGGCTAGAAAATGGCAGGGCAAGATGAGAATCCAGGCCTTGTGATAAAAAGAATTTGTGCAGGTGTTCATCTAATATTTGAGCTATATCTTAAATCTTCAAAAGCATATAAGTGTAATGGGTGTGTGTGTGTGCGTGTGTGACAGAGAGAGGGAGAGAGGGAGAGAGGGAGAAGGGAGGGGAGAAGAGGGGAGAGGAGGGGAGGGGAGAGAGAAGATCCCAGGTTAGAGGGACTTTGATGGATAAAGGCAGGAATGCATGGAACTGTTTAGTGGCCCATTTCCTTCCTTTGACTGTAACCTTTTTGAGGGCAGGGAATGTGTCTTTGTTCACCACTTAAATGCCAAGACCTACCAGAGAGCACCATAAATACTGGCTACACAAATGACAGAGAGAAAGAAAACAGAAACTAAATGGGAATGGTGATAAGGACATAAAAGGAGGAGAAACTGTCAAGAAAGAGTACTTAATATCAAATGTCACATATGTATTATATCTAAATAAGAACCTCCCTTGCCTTTGGATAAAACAAGGAGATTGAGGCTGACTCTAAAGGATGGGGGTGGAGGACAGTAGTGGAGTGATGGAGGTTATGCAGTCAATGTTCTGCAACTTAAATCTTTATCTCTTTGCTAGTGTGTTACTAGAGTGTTAACATGGTATGTTAACTATGTTTCTGGTACAAGCCATGTACCAAATATTATATCAAGATAAAACGTTATCATACCTGAATAAAAACTCTAAAAAGAGGTAGAAATGACTTAAGAGAATCCATTCTATCCTTCCTTCCACCTAACGAAAAAAGTATGACTGGTTTCTTAGGTACAAACAATGAAGTCTGACCCTTCGGCTATTTTCATTTGTTTGCACTATTTAAATATTAGGAAAAATAAAACACGACCAAAAATTAAATGGCACAGCAACCAATCAGTTGTTTTGTAATGATACCTAAGAAGAATATTTCAAGTTAACAAAAGATGCCACATAAATACCTATAATAATAATAACTACATAATGTTCTTTTCTAAGTAATAAAATTACCATACCATTTTAATACGTGATTGTTCTACATGTGGGAAAACAAAACTGACACAATTTAAATATGAGCTATATTCTCTAAGAAATGAAACTAATGATACCTCCTTTCTGTTTAAGGCTTCAGTCTTCACATCAATAGGAAAAATGAATTTCTTTTTTCTTTGCTCCATCAAAGAATGAAAAGATTAGTCCTGAGATCTAAGAAGGTTGTTACTTCCACTAAGAACAAGATCAATATGAACCTTCCACCACGGATCAATTAAAAAACATGTAAAAGAGATTTTAAACTTTCTCCTCAAAATGGTAGTGTGGAAAACTAGAAAGGATGATGTTTTCTAACAAACAATTACCATCTTGCTTTTTCAAACACCAGTATCTATTTTGTACTACATACCAGGAAATGCATGATTATTTGCTTAAAGTCAGTTAATGAGGGCAATGCCATGAGAAAAAGATTTAAATCTGTACAATTCTTAATTACAAAGAAAGCAAATTTATTACTTTCAAATTCTACCTAGTAACAGAAAGGTCTTAGAGGACCTGCTGTAATGACCAGATAAGGCTGCCTGTAATTAGCATGCCTCTTCTCTGTGTGTTAATCAGGAAGCTCAACTACTGAAGGCTGCTCAGAAACATTTTATTCTTTTAACCATTTAAAACATTCCCTTTCTAATCTTGCTCACATTATTAGTTTGCATAGGCAATGAAGAAAGAATTCTGGTAGCAAAAGCAAATTTCACTTCAGGTACTATTTAACAATCCTTAAGAGTTTAAATTAATGAGGTCTTTACTAAGTTTGGTTTTATCTTTTTCTAAACATTTCTCTGTTGAGCATTTATTACTCTCAGTTGTTTTTATTGTTGTTTTTTTGTTTGCATTCAATAGTTTGTTATGGTAAAAGAAGCAGAACAAATCTGAGATCTATAGTGTCCACTTCTTATCATCTCTACTCTTATTTCAAAAGCAGGAAGAAAAAAAATCTTTGTGAGACAAAAGTCTACCATATCATAGTGAGATAATAGATCACTCCCTTAAGAATAAGTTTTTTAAAAGAAAAGATGCCAGTACTTAGCATAAAACTTGGTATTCAGTAATTATTATTTTTTTATCCTAAGAGCAAGGACCTGTTCTTATATAACCACATTATATGATCAAAACCAGAAAACTATAAGCTACTTTTAATGGTAGTATCTTCTGAATTCGGATTTAATTTCAAATGGCCCTTGACATTGGAAAATGACCTTAAAAACTTTGCATATACTAAAATCAATGATTTTTTGGCCAGACCGCACGGATGCGGGATCCTACTTCCCGGATCAGGGATCGAACCCACACCCCCTGCAGTGGAAGTGCAGAGTCTCAACCACTGGACCACCAGGGAAGTCCCTAAAGTCAGTGATATTTTGAAACAATGGCAAAGTGAAATGGGCACTGGCTTGGGATTCAAGAGTTTCTGCCTTTTCTGCCATTACTAGTTATATGGCTTTAAGAAAGTCAATTAATCCCTGGATTTCAGTTCACTTAACCACAAAATGAAGGAATTGGCTTAACTAATCATCAAGGTTTCTCCCAGCTCTTATATACTCTGATTCTGAATAAGGATTACTAAAAGCAGAAAACTACCGTTTGTTTTTCAACTCAAAAGTGTGAGATCTTCAACTTATTTTTCTGCCTTAAACTTTGCTGCCAAAGCAGTACAGCAAGTTTCAACCAAGTGCGGCCATTCTCTGGAGTCTCTAATGTTGACTCAAGGCCTTTAAAAACTATATGTTCTGACTTTAAGGTATTTAAAACACAATGGGGACTTCCCTGGTGGTCCAGTGGCTAAGACTACGCGCTCCCAATGCAGGGGGTCCAGGTTCAATCCCTGGTCAGGGAACTAGATCCCACATGTCACAGCTAAGAGTTTGCACGCCGCACCTAAGGATTCTGCATGCCGCAACTAAAAAAAGATCCCACATGCCGCAACTAAGACCTGGCACAGCTAAATAAATTTAAAAAAAAAAACAACAACCTCACAATGGTTAGAGGCTTTAAAGAAAAATGTGTAACAATATCTAACAATAAGGTTTATAAGGAACTTTCACATGTTATCTCATTTAGTCTTCTCAGTAAGTTGGAGAGCTATTATATTACCCATTCAACAAAGGTCAAGTTCCAAGATGGCACTAAGATTGGGAGATTTCTTACTTCATAGTCCATGTTTTATCCATTACACTACATTACTTTAAATGCACATATAAACCCCCTAGATCTCACTTTGATTTAGTGGGGAATGTTTTTTAAAATGCTTCATTGTAAGCTGTCACAGTCCCATTAGAGCAAAATATTGTCCAGAGTACATCAAAATTTCTTCATTTTTATTTGCAAGCTGTCCTTGAAGAAAGACTCAGGATAACTTAAAAAATTAAATAATTGAGGCTAATCCTGTAAATAAAGACAAGTATTTCTGTCTGCAGCTAAAATGGAGCCATGTTGAAGGAATGTAAATATAGTTGATAATTCATTTGGTTCCCAACACTGAAATTACATAATTCTTAATTAATCTGGGATATTTCAAAATTTTATTGCCCTTTTGAGACTCCACATAATTTGAATTTAGACTGTATGAGAAGCTCCTGTCTGAAGACCTCCGATATATATTTGACTTAGAAAGACTATATGATCTTGAGATCCTCTAGAAGAAAGCATTATTTTGCCACTGACTATTAAATACAACTCTTTATCCACTAGTCAGAGATACAAAGCTCTGTGTTCATTCAATCTGTTCAGAGCAGAGAAAAAATAAAACCCAGTTTAGCTGAAAAGCAGCCCAAACCTACCCAACCCCTATCACTGTGATACCTCTATAAGCAATGATGATGACTGAATTATTTGTTTTAAAAAGTATTTCAGGTTGAGGATTTCTATGAACATGTAACAGTGGTAACCTTCTATTAGTTCTAGCTAATACTTCAGGATTGCGTATCAGCAACTGATCAACTGATATAATTCCAACATCTTTAGTTATTGTTCAAAATGAGAATCATAGAATAATAGTTCTGCAGCATCTAAAAGCACATTCACTTTCTATCAATGGTTTTCCAGAATTTATTTTTTGCATAATACTAACTACAATAGGTTCTTAGCTTAAAGATAGGTGTCACTTTTCCAAAAGCCATTTATAAATCACTGCTCCTGATACCCTTCAACTTCTTTCCTTTCGTGGGAGGGCGACTTTCTCCAGATTAGAAACATTTATGCAATGGAAAAACAAATATAAGAAATCTTCTCTAGGAGGAGGTAGAAGTAGCAAAGCTTTCAAGTTTCTCTACTTGGCTGAGAGAAAACACTGCTAGATTCTTGAATCCATTTCTGGACATATGCCTAACCTCGATAAATTTGGCTTTCTGCACTGCAACATCAGAGTTAGTTTTTAACAATTCCTTATAAAAACCAGCAGACATCTGAGGGTTGCCAAGGTAAAGAATACAATGAGGCAGTATACAGAGTGGTTACAACAATCTCTCGAGTCAGTGTTCAGGTGCAACTCCTAGTTCTTCCCTTATGATCTTTGTTAGTGGGGATTCTGTTGGCTGACAACAATAATAGGAAACCCCAGACAGAAGCTAATTTTTTTCTTTGGTGTAAATGCCCAAAGATTGGCAGTTCAGGGCTGGTGCAGAGGCTCTGCTCCCCAAAGCCCACAAGGACCCAGTTCTTTCCAGCTTTCTGCTCTACCTTCAGGTGCAGCCCTGGCCGGCACAGTCTAAGACGTGCATCAACTGTCACATGCTTGAGACAGGAGAAAGGAGGAGTAGAGAAGGGAAGAAGAAGGCAGAGGATGCAAGCCAACTCTCTCTTAAGAAAGTTCACCAAAATTACCCACAATAGTTTTTTTTTTTTTTCCTTGGCCGCAACTAGTCACACTTACCTGCAAGGGAGGTTAGGAAATGCAGGCCACATGCCCAGCTGGAGCTGTTATTACTGTGAGAAGAGGGTGAAAACAGATATTGGGGTACTAGCTATCTCTACCACACTATCTGTGTGATCTTAAACACTTTATGCCACTGACGTCTCATCTGTAAAATGGAAAAAATATTAGAATCTCCCATCATAAAGTTACTGTGAACATGAAATAATAATAATCAACGTAGAGGGGTTAGCATAGTGTCTGGCACATAATACCCAACAAAGTAAACAATTATTTATCCTTCAGACATTTTCTTTTGCTTACTGATTTTATCCATTTTTCCCAACCCCCAAATTATCAGCACAATGTAAACAGATTGATACTCTCAAATCACTGCTTTCAGCAAGGCCCCTCCTCCTTCTAATGCTCTTGCCAACACACACACACAAACATTCTCTCTTTCTGAAAGAAGACTTTAGTGCACCTCACTACCTAAATTCACGTGCAAACTCCTTCTAAATCTATGCCATAACCTCTAAAACTCCCCGTTCTTTACCTCCCCAATACCTTTCCAACAATATCCCCCACTATGATCCAATGTAGGTAATACTAATGATAACAATTAAAAAAATGATGATGACCAAAAGTACTAAATTTTAGAGGTTATCACTTTTTGAAAGTTTTTTCTTTGCCAGGTAATGTGCTGAGTGTTTTACATGAATTCTCTCTCTTTTTAAAAAAATTTAAGTATAGTTGATTTACAATGTTGTGTTAATTTCTGCTGTACAGCAAAGTGATTCAGGTATGTGTGTATTATGTATGTGTATAACATACATACACACACATTCTTTTTTCATATTCTTATCCATTATGGTTTATCATAGGATATTGAATATAGATCCCTGTGCTATACAGTAGGACCTTGTTGCTTATCCATTCTATATGTAATACTTTGCATCTGCTAACCCCAAACTCCCACTCCACCCCTCTCCCACCGCCCTCCTTGGCAACCACAAGTCTGTTCTCTATGTCTGTCTGAACTCTTTCTTTTAATCCTCATAATAATCCTGTGAGGTTATTACCATTATTATCCCCATATTTTAGATTACAACTAAAGCTTAGAAAGGTTATACCCAAATTCACACAGTAAGTATATGGCAGGGCTGTGATTTGAACAGAGGTCTGTTGGACTTCAGAGCTCTTCATTTAACCACTGTGTGACACCTGCCTTGCACAAACATACCACCTGCATTCTCTGTACATACCTGAGTCACCTTAGAATTCTTTTTCTAACCACATCCTGCAGAGTGTCATTAAGGTCTAGCTCATTCCTGATCTCTTCCATGAGGCCCTCATCAACTATAATGTAATAATAATTATAGTAATTATACTGTAGTAATAGAAACAAATAGCAAAATCACACTTATACTGTTATAACAGTAGGCAGTTCTAAGCACCATATACTAACTCATTTAATCCTCACAACAACACTGTGAGTTAGACCATAATTATCTCCATTTTACAATGAGGAAATGAGGCCTAGAGAGGCTAAGCAACTTGCCCAAGCTCACATAGCTAGTAAATGTTGGAGCCAGGATTCCAACCCAGGTCTCCTAGATGTAGATCTTGTGCTTTTCACCACTAAACCATACTGCCATTCATTTGTCTTCCATAATTTATCTCCTCTCCTGTAACCCTTTCTTAGATATTAAATTACATATAGCCTTATATTATAAACTAATATAACCATTTCACATATTAAAATATCAGGCACAACATATATGAATAAACAAAATGTGGTATACTCATACAGTGTAATATTATTTAGCCATAAAAAGGAATGAATTTTGATATATGCTACAACATGGATGGACACTGAAAACATTATGCTTACTGAAATAAGCTATACACAGAGGACAAATATTGTTAAGATTCACTTACATAAGGTACTCCAGATAGGCAAATTCATAGAGAAAGAAAGTACAAGAGAGGTTACCAGAAGATGGGGGCAAGGGGAAAAGGAGAATTATTATTTCACAAGTATGGAGTTTTTGTTGGGAATGATGAAAAGGTTTTGGGTACAGATAGTGGTAAGGGTTACACAACACTGTGAATGGATTTAATGACAGGGAATTGTATACTTATGAGTGGTTAAAATGATAAATGTTATATTTACCACAATAAAAAATATCATGCACATTATATTACAGTCACACTTCACAGACTCTTGAAGGCCAACGAAAGCCTTCTGGGACCAGGAGATACTAGGAAATTTACTACATCGTTGGTTTATAGTTCTTTAAAATTTGTGGCAGACAGAAAATGAAAACTAACATTTCTATGAAACACCTAAGCAGTAAATCCAAAACCATGTCTTGCTTTCCCAACATGATCAACAATATCTTTAGAAAAAAAGTTTTGAGCAGGCACACACACACACACTCACAAACAAGATGCTCAATAAAATTCTGTTTAATTAAACTGAATATTCAAAGCCTCTCAAAGACACAAATACATAAATAATCTTTGCAATTATTTCACCAGCATTCAAGGAAAATCCTAAAATCTCCACTTTGTAAATGGAGAATATAAGGCACAAAGAAGAGAAGTGATACTCTTTGGATAACTGGAAATCTGATGTGATAGCTACCGTTCTCTGCCTCCCATTTGTAAGTTACTGGATCATACAATCTTGAAAAATGCCACAAAACACCAATTGTGATACTCATACTCATACAAGAAATTAAATCAGAGTAGGGTGAATATGGATTACCACCTGCAGCCCTCCTCCTCCACCTTTTCCCCCCTACGTCATTCAACATACTCTCCAAATTAAAAGGGGAGTATTTTCAGATCCTAACTCAGGTGAGGTAACAGATTATTACCCACCAGCAATGACCATGATCAAAAAAGAAACAAAGGTAGCACCTGTTCTTTAAGGAAGTGACCTGAACCCCTTCTGATGAAGAAATTCCAAAACCATTTTTAGGTGAGACTACTGCTCAGTAGCCATACTCTTCTCCATCTCTCACCACTCGGGCTCACCCCCTTTCCAGTTACTGACAAGAAGCAACATGGAATTTCTCTTCTTGCTCTCTGCTTGTCTTCTATTGGAGGCACAAACCAGAAATAACAATGGAATTACTAAAAGTTTTATACCAGAGGAAAAAAGATGCAATAGAAGCTAAAGTATTCATCAACTGGATATTTAATAACTGGAAATATCAGTAAGATATCTTTGTATTTCTTGGAATGAATTCTAAAGGGACTTAAGAATCCTAATTAGGACTCCCCTGGTGGTGCAGTGGTTAAGAATCCACCTGCCAATGCAGGAGATATGGGTTCAAGCCCTGGTCCGGGAAGATTCCACATGCTGGAGAGCAAAAAAGCCCATGCACCACAACTACTGAGCCCGAGCTCTACAGCCCACGAGCCACAGCTACTGAGCCCGCGTGCCAAACTACTGAAGCCCGCGCACCTAGAGCCCATGCTCCACAACAAGAGAAGCCACCGCAATGAGAAGCCCGCGCACTGCAACAAAGAGTAGCCCCCGCTTGCCGCAAATACAGAAAGCCTGCACGCAGCAATGAAGACCCAATGCAGCCAAAAATAAATAAATTAATTAATTTAATTTAATTTAAAAAAAAAGAAACCTAATTAGGCATGAAGAACTGTTAATATAATGCTATACCACAAGATCAATACTTAACCTGTCTGAATAACAACAGGATTATTTTACATTTATTAAACAACCAAAAGGTTACATCTTATATATATAAGGAAAAGAATCCCACTCAAAATCAGCCAAATCTTCACTAAAGTTTTCACAGAGTGAATGGATCTGATCAGCTTCCTGAAGCATCTCATCCTTTTTTTTTTTTTTTCCGACTATAGGACCTTCCCTGACTCACTAAATAATTTGTGCCCATGCTCTCAATACAAAGCAATTGGGACATGGGGAAATAAGGCTTAGGTAGAATTTCTTTGGGTTGTGACTGGTGCTTAAGCTATAATGCAGCACAGCTTTGTCTGATATTAGAAATTTAACTTCATAAGTTAAACACAGAAACATTCCAAACTGTGTCAAATCCAGAAAATGAATACCTTACAAATATTACGACAATCAACTGAATATTAATATACACAAAGGAATTCAGGGGAGAAGAGAAGGAAAGTGGAAGCCAAGAGAAGCTACAGAGGTCATAAGAGGAAAGTAACCAGTCAAAAAAATAAAAGTGAAGGCAATTAATGGGGTGCCAAGTAGTGAGAGAATCCTGCAGTGAGCTTAGTGATAATTAAAATTTAAGGAAGCAAAACTCCTCTATTGGGAGTAGGTGATGTAGTATGTCCACAGGATAGACAATTAAATTGTCTTTAATTTCTCTCATCAGTGTCTTATAGTTTTCTGCATATAGGTCTTTTGTCTCCTTAGGTAGGTTTACTCCTAGATATTTTATTCTTTGTGTTGCAATGGTAAATGAGAATGTTTCCTTAATTTCTCTTTCAGATTTTTCGCCGTTAGTGTATAGGAATGCAAGAGATTTCTGCGCATTAATTTTGTATCCTGCTACTTTACCAAATTCATTGATTAGCTCTAGTTGTTTTCTGGTAGCATCTTTAGGATTCCCTACGTATAGTATGATGTCATCTGAAAACAGTGACAGTTTTACTTCTTTTCTGATTTGGATTCCTTTTATTTCTTTTTCTTCTCTGATTGCCATGGCTAAAACTTCCAAAACTATGTTGAATAATAGTGGTTTGACTGGGCAACCTTGTCTTGTTCCTGATCTTAGGGGAAATATTTTCAGTTTCTCACCATTGAGAACAATGTTGGCTGTGGCTTGTCATATATGGCCTTTATTATGTTGAGGTAGGCTCCCTCTGTGCCTACTTTCTGGGCGTTTTTATCATAAATGGGTGTTGAATTTGTTGAAAGCTTTTTCTGCATCTATTGAGATTATCATATGGTTTTTCTCCTTTAATTTGTTGACATGGTGTATCACACTGACTGATTTGCGTATACTGAAGAATCCTTGCATTCCTAGTATAAACCCCACTTGACCATGGGGTATGATCCTTTTAATGTGCTGTTGGGTTCTGTTTGCTAGTATTTTGCTGAGGATTTTTGCATCTATGTTCATCAGTGATATTGGCCTGTAGTTTTCCTTTTTTGTAACAACTTTGTCTTGTTTTGGTATCAGGGTGATGGTGGCCTCGTAGAATGAGTTTGGGAGTATTCCTCCCTCTGCTATATTTTGGAAGAGTTTGAGAAGGATAGGTGTTAACTCTTCTCTAAATGTTTGATAGAATTCACCTGTGAAGTCATTTGGTCCTGGACTTTTGTTTGTTGGAAGATTTTTAATCACAGTTTCAATTTCAGTGCTTGTGACTGGTGTGTTTATATTTTCTATTTCTTCCTGGTTCAGTCTCGGCAGGTTGTCCATTTCTAAGAATTTGTCCATTTCTTCCAGGTTGTCCATTTTACTGGCATAGAGTTGCTTGTAGTAATCGCTCATGATCCTTTGTATTTCTGCAGTGTCAGTGGTTACTTCTCCCTTTTCATATCTAATTCTGTTGATTTGAGTCTTCTCCCTTTTTTTTCTTGATGAGTCTGACTAATGGTTTATCAATTTTGTTTACTTTCTCAAAGAACCAGCTTTCAGTTTTATTGATCTTTTCTATCATTTCCTTCATTTCTTTTTCATTTATTTCTGATCTGATCTTTATGATTTCTTTCCTTCTGCTAACTTTGGGTTTTTTTTGTTCTTCTTTCTCTAATAGGTGTAAGGGTAGGTTGTTTGAGATTTTTCTTTTTTCTTCAGGTAGGATTGTATTGCTATAAACTTCCCTCTTAAAACTGCTTTTGCTGCATCCCATAGGCTATGGGTGGTGGTGTTTTCATTGTCATTTGTTTCTAGGTATTTTTTGATTTCCTCTTGGATTTCTTCAGTGATGTCTTGGTTATTGAGGAGCGTATTGTTTAGCCTCCATGTGTTTGTGTCTTTTACAGTTTTTTCCCTCTAATTGATATCTAGTCTCATAGCATTGTGGTAGAAAAAGATACTTGATACAATTACAATTTTCTTAAATTTACCGAGGCTTGATTTGTGACCCAAGATATGATATCCTGGAGCACTTAAGAAGAAACTGTATTCTGTTGTTTTTGGATGGAATGTCCTATAAATATCAATTAAGTCCATCTTGTCTAATGTGTCATTTAAAGCTTGTGTTTCTTTTTTATTTTCATTTTCGATGATCTGTCAGTTGGTGAAAGTGGGGTGTTAATGTCCCTTATTATTGCGTTACTGTCAATTTCCCCTTTTATGGCTGTTAGCATTTGCCTTATGTACTGAGGTGCTCCTATGTTGGGTGCATAAATATTTACCATTGTTATATCTTCTTCTTGGATTGATCCCTTGATCATTATGTAGTATCCTTCTTTGTCTCTTGTAATAGTCTTTATTTTAAAGTCTAGTTTGTCTGATATGAGAATTGCTACTCCAGCTTTCTTTTGATTTCCATTTGCATGGAATATCTTTTTCCATCCCCTCACTTTCAGTCTGTATGTGTCCTTAGGTCTGAAGTGGGTCTCTTGTAGACAGCATATATACGGGTCTTGTTTTTCTATCCATTCAGCCAGTCTATGTCTTTTGGTTGGAGCATTTAATCCATTTGCATTTAAGGTAGTTATCGATATGTATGTTCCTATTACCATTTTCTTAATTGTTTTGGGTTTGTTTTTGTAGGTCTTTTCCTTCTCTTGTGTTTCCTGCCTAGAGAAGTTCCTTTAGCATTTGTTGTAAAGCTAGTTTGGTGGTGCTGAATTCTCTTAGCTTTTGCTTGTCTGTAAAGGTTTTAATTTCTCTGTCGAATCTGAATGACATCCTTGCTGGGTAGAGTAATCTTGGTTGTAGGTTTTTTCCCTTTCATCACCTTAAACATGTCCTGCCACTCTCTTCTGGCTTGCAGAGTTTCTGCCAAAAGATCAGCTGTTAACCTTATGGGGATTCCCTTGTATGTTATTTGTTGCTCTTCCCTTGCTGCTTTTAATATTTTTTCTTTGTATTTAATTTTTGATAGTTTGATTAATATGTGTCTTGGCGTCTTTCTCCTTGGATTTCTCCTGTGTGGGATTCTCTGTGCTTCCTGGACTTGACTGACTATTTCCTTTCTCATATTAGGGAATTTTTCAGCTATAAGCTCTTCAAATATTTTCTCAGTCCCTTTTTTTTCTCTTCTTCTTCTGGGACCCCTATAATTTGAATGTTGTTGTGTTTAATGTTGTCCCAGAGGTCTGAGACTGTCCTCAATTCTTTTCATTCTTTTTTCTTTATTCTGCTCTGCAGCAGTTATTTCCACTATTTTATCTTCAAGGTCACTTATCTTTTCTTCTGCCTCAGTTATTCTGCTATTGATTCCTTCTAGAGAATTTTTAATTTCATTTATTGTGTTGTTCATCATTGTTTGTTTGCTCTTCAGTTCTTCTAGGTCCTTGTTAAACATTTCTTGTATTTTCTCCATTCTATTTCCAAGATTTTGGATCATCTTTACTACCATTACTCTGAATTCTTTTCCAGGTAGACTGTCTATTTCCTCTTCATTTGTTTGGTCTGGTGGGTTTTTACCTTGCTCCATCATATTCTGCATATTTCTCTGTCTTCTCATTTTGTTTAACTTACTGTGTTTGGGGTCTCCTTTTCGCAGGCTGCAGGTTTGTAGTTCCCGTTGTTTTTGGTGTCTGCCCCCAGTGGGTGAGGTTGGTTCAGTGGCGTGTGTAGGCTTCCTGGTGGAGGGGACTGGTGCCTGTGTTCTGGTGTGTGGGACTGGGTCTTGTCTTTCTGGTGGGCAGGACGTGTCCGGTGGTGTGTTTGGGGGTGTCTGTGAACTTAGTATGATTTTAGGCAGCCTCTTTGCTAATGGGTGAGGTTGTGTTCCTGTCTTGCTAGTTGTTTGGCATGGGGCGTCCAGCACTGGAGCTTGCTGGTCATTGGGTGGAGCTGTGTCTTAGTGTTGAGATGGACATCTCTTGGAGAGCTCTCGCTGACTGATATTACGTGGGGCCGGGAGGTCTCTGGTCGTCCAATGGCCTGGACTTGGCTCTCCCACCTCAAAGGCTCAGGCCTGACACCCGGCTGGAGCACCAAGACCCTGTCAGCTCTGGCTGGAATTAAACAAGTAGCCTGGCTAGATGCCAATTCAACAACTTTTGCCCTATTCATCCATTTCTGTATAATTGAGCAGACCAGACCAGACCAGACCAGACCATGTATATTCTGTGCCACTAAGGATGCTGGAATTAGGAGGAAGAAGTAAATTAAGTAAAACTGTTTGCCCTTATTTTACTGGGAAAACAACTAGTATTACAAATTCACATCTTTTTTTAAAAAAAGATTTTTTTAAAAAAATTTCATTTATTTTTGGCTGCGTTTTGGGTCTTTGCTGCTGTGTGCGGGCTTTCTCTAGTTCCAGCGAGCGGGGGTTACTCTTTGTTGTATTGCACGGGCTTCTCATTGTGGTGGCTTCTCTTGTTGTGGAGCACGGGATCTAGGCACGCGGGCTTCAGCAGTTGTGGCACATGGGCTCAGCAGCTGTGGCTCGTGGGTTCAAGAGCGCAGGCTCAGCAGCTGTGGCGCACGGGCCTAGTTGCTCTGCGGCATGTGGGATCCTCCTGGACCAGGGATCGAACCCTTGTCCCCTGCATTGGCAGGTGGATTCTAAACCACTGCACCACCAGGGAAGTCCCCACATTCACATCTTTAAACTGCACTTCTAGGTAAAGAATTGTAGAGGCCAAATATAAACTGAGTGGATTTCTGGAACCCTTTGGCTATCACAGTAACAAGTACTGTGCTTATTAGATGCCAAACACTGTTTTGCATGCTTTGCATATGTTAATTTATTTATTCCTCACAGGTTTTAATATTATCTTCATTTATGGATGAGAAACTGAGGCACAGAGAGGTTAAGCCACTTGTCCTAAATCCTACAGAAGAGCAGAGCCAGGATTTGAGCCAAAGCAGTCTGGCTCTAAAGTTTTCGCTCTTAGTTAATGTGCTATATCGTATGTCCATATAGCAGCCAGCACAGATATATGCAATAACTGTTTGTTAAATTTAATTTTATACCTAATTTACACACTTGTGCACATTGAAATATTTTTTCACCAAAACCTTTACATAAAACTAAACAATTTTAAGTCTTAGCATTCATGGTTCAGTGCACGGGAAAAAAAACACTCTGTTAAAATACTCTAAAATACTCCAAAATAAGGGGTGGACAAACTTTTTTGGTAAAAGGCTAGAGAGAAAACATTTTAGGCTTGTGGCCCAAACGTCTCTGTAAGAACTACTCATCTCTCCTCTGTAGCACAAAAACAGCCGTAGACAATGTGTAAATGATAAATTTCAAACTTTACTGCAAAACAAGCGGCAGGCCAGATTTGGCTTAAGGGTCTTAGTTTGCTCACTCTTGCTCTAAATAAAAACAATATATACATAAACAAAAGCTCTACTTTGGTAACATTAGAATAACTGCATTACTAGAAGTAAGTTGCTTAAAATAATTTATTTGGTTCAAACAGTGATTCTCAGCCAGGGGTGATTTTTCCCCCAGGGGCAACATCTAGAGACATTTGGGGTTGTCACAACTAGAGGACTGTTACTGTCATCTAACAGAAAGCAGTTAGGGATGCTGCTAAATATCCTACAATGCACAGACCAGTCCCTACAACAAAGAATTATCCTGCCCAAAATGCCAATAGTGCTGAGGTTGAAGAACCTTTATTTTAAGAGTGACGATTTATGTAAATAATCTTTTCTATCTATCCCTCTTAAAACACCTTTTTTATTTGGTCCTGAAATAACCCTGTAAAGAAGAGAAGGTGGGCACATTTTTCTGATTTTCTACAGAATAAAACTAATATTCAGAGAAGTTAAATGATGTAAATCAGTTCACAAAGCCAATTATATATCAGAGCTAAAACTCACACCAAGGTCTTAATGTTTTAAAAGCTCTGTTCATCCCCCCTTACTTCGTAGGATTTTAAGACATGTTTATAACAGATAAACTTGAAAAAATGCTTTTAAAATTGTATTGTCAAAATATAAAGCTAAGAACACCGAATTCCGTATTTTACGTCTTGTTGAATTGCTTTAAGAGTCAGTTCTGGGACGTAAAGTACAAAGGAAATTCAGAAACGTTAAATAAGTTTTCAAAAATATCCTAGGAGAGAATCATCACAATTAACACATAACTTAGAAGGTAGAGTCTCCCCTCATATTCTCTGCTTACTCATTTACAGAGTCATCTATCAGTCCCAATATTCTTTTTTACTCACAGTTCTTAAATTCCTTTCTTAACTGGTAGAATGGGGCACCCATCAGGTGCATTACTCTTATATGACTGAAAAGAGAACTGACTATATAGAACTACTGTGACCACTATACTGAGGAACATTTTTGGTGGAAATGGAGATGCATTTTAGTTTCAGTCTGCAGAATCAGAGAACATGGAAGAAATAAGTCCCTCCAAAGCGCAGTGTACTCCCTCCACTGAAACCCAGATGGGATTACAACTGTCAATCCTAAAATACAGCTTCCATCAAAGGGAATCTTTTTGGACACATGTGTCAACTCCATTCTCACAGTATCAGAGCGACTGGTATTTGTGGACTTGGGCAGAATCAAGAACTCATGGGAGCTCCCAGGTTATGCTTTTGGCTCTATCAACTCTAGTTCTCATCAATATGACTTCACCAGAACCAGAACCAGAAAAACTGACCAGTTTGGAAAGATATGAAATACCACTATATTTCAAATGAAATTATTTCCTTCCATCCGATTCTCTATTTTATCTTCAATCCCACTCAATAGTACAGGAAAACTGACTTCTACCATCTTTAAACTAGAGATATATAAACTAAAAAGTAATATTTCAATTCGGAGACTGTTTTAAGTACATTCTTGATGTGTTATCAGTCCAGGACAGTTTGATCTCCAGCACAGAGGAAGATACTCTATCTTGAATCATCATAGATGTGGATAAGCCCCTTGACAACACAATGATTTCAGGTCTCTGTCCTTGAACACAGTATTAAATAATTTGAATTTGCAATTTCTGGCAATCTTTTTTTTAATGAAGTAAAAGTTAGATGTGCATGTGTGCGTGTGTGTTTGTTTATGTCAGTATTTGGTTTTCTAAGGTCTAGTTGAGACATACTGAACTTGAAATTTTTATACTTTGCAATACATAGTTAAAAGTTCTAAGACTTATGTGTTCATGATTATAATGAGCAATAGAAATACAGTAGTACTTCCTTCAAAAACATATTTAAACAATTTAAGAATTAAAATTTTAAAATAATAATAAATTATAAAATGAAACTTGGGGAGTATAAAACATGTGATTTAAAAATTTCAGTGAATTCTTAATTAGGTAACAAAAGCATAGTTTGAAAAGGATGACTAAGTGACCCATTTCTGGGTGGGTTATTCCTTCTTTCTCTGTCCACAGAGAGCTAGGTCTTCAGATTCCTTCCATCATATTCTCTGAGGGAAAGACACCTACATTTGTCTAGCATTCAAGACTCATAATGACTGAGAAATAAAACCAAAAGAAAACACCTGCCTGAGTTATAAGTCCATAGATTGGCCTTCCCTTTATTTTGCTTTCTCACTCAGCTTCTTTATAGCCTCAAACAATACACTTGTGGGTATAGGCGTTTACTTCCCAACACCATGGTACCAGTAACTTTTCGTTATCAGGAATAATAAATATAAGGTAACACTTAGGAAATTATGGGTAAGCAGCAGCACAATGATTTTAAGAAGACATATTATGGTTTAAAACAAAAGTCGGGAATAGCATCTCTAAATCTAACTTGGAAGTTTATTTGGAGTAGAGTCAAGCTACTTCTGCCTTCTACCAACAATTGTTCCTCCTTTGTTTAGAAAGATCAGCCAAATCAACTGTGGAGGTCAACAGAATGACAGATGTCACAGACAGAATCTGTATATTTCTAGGGAAACTCTTAGCAAACCTTGAAAGTGAGACAAGGTTATATGAGGTAAAGAAGCAAAGTTATTAAGCTATATATATATATACTTGATTCAACGGAAATTTTAACTTAATCTGGCAGTAAAACTATAAAACGGCATAAGGAGTTCCCTTAGGCTGAGGCAAAACAGGCTTTTTTTACATAAAGCACCAGGGTGGCTGGCATGCAGCTCCAGGGTGGACCTTTTGTGTGAAAAAGGAGGTCACAACACAACTGAACTGTGGGAAGATTAACAGAGATTCTTAGACATATCAGGGCCTCAAAGAGTGGCTGGAATAAACTGTCCTTGCCTTTATGTGACTTAAAATTTTCTCTGTTCAATTTTTGGAGAAAACTCTGAGGGGAGAGGAGAATGTCTTCTCTATCCCCTTCTCTTTAGGTGAAAGTGGCTGCAAAAGGCTGCAGTATAACTCTTTGAACTGGGAACAGTTAAAATGCAGGGATTAAGCTAGAGAGCTTTTTCTTCTGAGGAAGGCAGCTGAGGTGATAGCACTGAGACTGCCTGCTCCCTGACCCCAAATTGTTGTGGTCTATTTGCTTTCCATGGGCTCATCATCTTTCTCAATCAGAAAGCAGCTAACCCCCCCTGGCAGAGAATCCTCCTTTTCCAGAGTGTATCCTGAAGGACAGGAGACCCTAGCCCTAAAAATTGTGCCATACTTCTATAGGCAGAGGCTTAGAATTCTCAGGCAACATCTCCAGCTCGTCTGAGGTTGGCATAAAGAAAAAGGAACCATGGGGATCCAAGCTTGGGCAGACTGTCTTCATATGTGACCAAGAAGGCAGTAAGATGATGTAATTCAAGTACAGCCTTTGACCTGACCTAGATAGAAATTGTTTAGCAGGATGCTAGCACCTGGTTTTGTATCAAGGCTATGAAGGAGGTGCAGGTCCCCAAAGTGGTAGACTGGAATGAAGGGATTGCGGATAAGGTCACAGGAGTGAAGAGAAGAATCCCTGGAGGATGGTCTTGTGGTATATAGCATGTCACTGGTTCAGGCCAGAACTGGCACCTAAGCAAGAGATACACATGTCCATCAAACCAACAGAAGTGATACTTGTATCCAGAAGATGAATACCGTGCCACCTGCCTTCAATCAAGGCATCTACAATAATTTCAGCTATTTCCAAACTGTTAGTAATTTCCAAACTAAAGATATTAGACCTGCCATGGCCCTGAAAAGTTTATGGGAGAACCTTAAGTTTGAGCCCGAGCTAAATTTCCATGCAGTACTTAGGGAAATCATGGGCAACTTGGCATCATCAACCATGGGTAACTGCAAAGGTTCCTGCACAAGCCAGTCAGGTTGACCTTTCCAGACACAGAGATTAGCATGTGAATGCACTTTAGTCCCTCTGCACTAGTTATGCACTTCCTAATTAATTCATGACATTTAAGAGTGTATATATATGAGATCAGATCCTTTGCAGACATATGGCATTAAAGAAATGCCTTTACATTCCTACAGCATACTTTCAGTGATAAAGATTCCTTGATTTGCTCAATTTTTGGATGGTTGAAGAATTCAGAGACACAAAACTCCCTCTATAAAAATGCCCCTAACTCATTGGTACAAACCTCCAGACTCCTCTTTCATACCAAAAGCAATGCTACTATAGGTTTATAAATGTACACCCACTGACTAGCAGAAAGCTGATTTCAAAGCTGAGCTCACTTCATCCATCTACAAATAATTCCAAATTTCTCGAGCCCTCAGTAAAGAACTTCCTCAGGACCCAAAGAAGAAAATTAATGTGCAATGTCTACTTTTATTTCAAACTTTTAAACCTAGTCCCAGAGTTTTATTTGGATTGCATCCTTATCTGGGCTCTGATTCAGATTTCAAGCTTCTGCCACTATATAGCCAGTTGATGAGAAAGAAGAGTACAGGCTGAAAAGCAAGGGAAAGAGGACCACGGTAACAGTATCCTGATTGGCTTCCTGTCTTCAGTCATTATTTTCCTTATTTCATTTCATCCATCCTGGATATCAGCAAATTAGTATTTCTAAAAACCTCCATTTCATGTCTTTATTTTCTACTTTTTGCTTATCAGTATATTCTAGTCCTTCTAAAATGGACATATATAAGGAAATTATTTTAAGTGAAAAGAAAAACTCCACTTTTATTATTTCATTCTCAGAGTATAGTCTAACTGCACAGGCCTCCACCATCCAGACTCCAATGCTTCCCCATTCTGGCCATTCACTGATCTTCCACAATGAATCCTACACTCTAATTTAATTGATCGATCCACAGCCCTTGAGTACCTATCATCTTCTTACCCATTCCTGTCATCTGCTCTTGCTCCTCTACCACAGTGCAGTCCTAGCCCTTCCCTTATCAAAATCATCTTCATTCACAAAGATTCCATCACCTTCAATGTTATTTACATCTACTATAAACCAAAAGTGAGATTTTCCTCCTCCTTAAAATGTCCCTCCAAACTGAGAGCCAACTGATAATTTACTGGCATGGATTGTTAGTTGTTTTCCTATGTAAATACTACCTATACCTTCCCTAATCATGCTAAACATTAAGGAAAAGGAAAATATATTGCATTTTTCTTCTTGGCACATAATAGATGGTCAATAAATGTTTGTTGCATGAATCCTGAAACATACTTACGACACTTTAACAAATAATTAAACCAGGTGCTCGATAAATATTTGGTGTTTACATGATAAAGAGAAATGACTGCAAGGGCTTTTGCCATAAAGCTGTTGAAGGGTATCCTATCTATATTACTAACATATTGTGGAGCATTTTAAATCTTGAAGAATGTTGGTATTACTCAATGGTGAGTTAAGCAGTGATGGAAAACAGTTACAACTGAGTATGAAAGATAATTCGTACCTTGGCATAATTATACCTTTTAAAAAAGGGTCTAAATATATATTCAATTTATTTAATGTTCATATTATTACTTCTCAATGCTTAACTCTAAACAAAGAGTTCTCATTTATAAAGGAAGTAAAAAGTAAAAAGTGGAAGAATCCTTGCTATTTTCTCTTTTGTCTTTAACTACAGCCAAGGGAAGGCTATCAGGACATACTGCAATGCCATAAGCCAGGCACCCTCTTGCTTATTCTAACTGCTGGAAACCTAATTAAGGAGCAATAAACAATTTCCTGCATGCTGCTCTTGGAAACTACAAGTGTAAGCAAAAATACAACAACGTGAACAAGGCTAGGCAACTATTACTATTTATTATTACCTCAAGAGTTATTAAGCACCAAAAAGCAAAAAGAGTTATATTACCAAATAAATTTAAAGAGGATTTTATTTTCTTGCTTTAAAACTGATAATATCTGTGGTAAGATATGTGACACCCCCTACCCCCTGAAAACATTTTTTCAGAGAATCATCACTTTAATTTAGAGGGAAAATGTTAATTTTAAACTTCTAGGAATGTACTATGCCTAAAACTGAAAGAAATTATTTCAAACAAGTACAAGATGTCTTTTTAAAGAAGGGAATTACAGTGTATAAATCAAACCAAACACTTCATCCTATAGTACCTGCCATGCCATATTTGACTTCCAAGTAAATTTACTGCTTTTTGAAAATCTACCATCACAAAATTTCAAGGAGCTCACTTGCAAATGCCATGGGAATTTAGTAGATTACTATAACTCAAACTGATTTCAGTTTTACCAGGTGAGAAAGAGGAAGGTTTAACCTAGTCATGACACAGTGCCAGACACATTTTAGATACCTCCTTTAAAAAGGAGAACTTTAGATTGAGCAGATTTAATATTCTAAAAAAATAGAAAATTAAAGAAAATGTGCAAAACCATTTTCAGAAAAGACAAATGAGAGAGGCTCAATTTTCAAAAATAATACCAAGGATTTGGTCTGATTTGTAAAAGCAATTATCTTATATTTGAAAAACATTGGAGATATAAATGAAGAGAACAAAATGAAACTACAAAAACCTGCTGAATTTGGCTATAAATCAATTCAATTTTGAGGCTATGGTAGGAGTAACTAAAGGAGCACCGAATTGATATTTTCACTTAAGTGATAAACTTTATTATTACTCTCTCTGAGGAGGAATACTAATTGTAATTACCTGTGGTTCTACAATTCCTGATGAGGATTTCTGTATCTAAGTAAGTGAGAAATAATGGTCTGTAGTGGTTTTTTTTTTTCCCCAAACTAATTTTGTCTATTTTTGGTATCAGAGTAATACTAGCTTCAAAAATTGAGTCAGGAGGTGTTCCTTCCACTTTTCTAGAAGAGACTGTGTAAAATTGGTGTTAACTTTTCTTTAAATGTTTTGGTAGAATTCTCCAGTGAAACATCGGGAACTGGAGATTTCTTTTTCAGAACTTTTTTAAATTACAATTTTAATTTCTTTAATGGTTAAAGGGATATTCAGATTATCTATTTCGTCTTGGTTGAGTTCTGGTAGTGTGTGGTTTTCAAGGAATTGATTTCTTTCTTCTAAATTATCCATTTAAGGGTATAAAGTTGTTTATAGTATTCTCTTGCTGTCTTTTTTTTTAATATACATTTATTTATTTATTTTTGTCTGCGTTGGGTCTTCATTGCATTGCTCAGGCTTCTCATTGTGGTGGCTTCTGTTGTTGCAGAGCACGGGATCTAGGCACACAGGCTCCTACCTCTACTAGGCACAACTACTACTTCAGTAATTGTGGTACGCAGGCTCAGTAGCTGTGGCTCATGGGCTCTAGAGCGCAGGCTCAGTAGTTGTGGTGCATGGCTTAGTTGCTCTGCGGCATGTGGGATCTTCCCAGACCAGGGCTCGAACCCGTGTCCCCTGCATTGGCAGGCGGATTCTTAACCACTGTGCCACCAGGGAAGTCCCCCTTGTTGTCTTTTTAATGTCTGCAGGATTAGTACTTATATCTCCTATTTCACTCCTGATACTGGTGATTTGTGTTTTATCTTCTTTTATTTTTTTCCAGTCTTGCCAGAGGTTTATCAATATTACTGATTTTTTTAAGCAATCAGTTTTTTGTTTCATTAATTTTCTTTTTCTTTTCTTTTTTTCTTTTTTTTTTTTTACTATTTAGGTATATTTGACAATTAAGATTGGTATATATCTAAGGTGTACAATTTGATGATTTAATATACACATACACTGTGACATAATCACCACATTCAAGCAAATTAACACATCCATCTTTTCAGATAGTTAGCAAATTTTTCCTTTTCTGTGGTAAGAACACTTAAGATCTACCCTCTTAGCAAATCTCAAGTATACAATAAAGTATTGTTAACTACAGTCACATTACAGTACATTAGATCTCCAGAACTTACTCATCTCGCATAACTGAAACTTTATATATCTTAACCAACATTATCCCATTTCCCCCTTTTCCCAGACCCTGGTGACCACCATTCTACTCTCTGCTTCTATGATTTCCACTATTTTAGATTTCAAATCTAAATGAGATCATGCCATGTTTATCTTTTTGCATCTGGCTTATTTCAATTATCATAATGCCCTCCAGGTTCATCTATGATGTCACAAATGACAGGATTTCCTTCATATATATATACTGATATATATATATAAAAAAATATTTTTAAAAATTTTTCTTTATCCATTTGTCTATTGGTGAAGACTTTGGCTGTTTCTGCATCTTGGCTATTGTGAATAATAATGAAATGACCTTGGGAGTACAGCTAACTCTCCAAATGATGATTTCATTTCCTTTGGGTATATACCTAAAAGAGAGATTGCTGGATCATATGGTAGTTATATTTTTACCTTATTGAGGAACCTCCATACTTTTTCCGTAATAGCTGTACCAATTCACATTACTACTAACAGTGTACAGGGCTTCCTTTTTTCCCACATCCTCATCATCACTTGTTATTTTTTGTCTTTCAGATAGTAGTCATTCTAACAGGTGTGAGATATCTCACTGTGATTTTGATCTGCATTTTGTGCAGCTGAGCATCTTTTCATGTACCTCCTAGCCATTTGTAAGTCTTCTTTGAGAAAAAAATGTCTGTTGAAGTCCTTTGCTCATTTGTAATCAGGTTATTTGCTTTATTTTTGCTGTTGAGTTATGAGTTCTTTATATATTTTGGACATTAATCCCTTATGGTTTGCAAATATTTTCTCCCATTCCATTGGATGCTTTTTCATTTTGTTGACTGTTTTCTTTGCTGTGCAGAAGCTTTATAGTTTGATGCAATCTAATTTGTCTATTTTGCTTTTGTTGACTGTGCTTTCGGTATCATATCCAAAAAATTATTGGCCAGACCAATTTCAAGGTGTTTGCCCCACTATGCTTTCTTCTAGGAGTTTTATGATTTCAGGTCTTACATTTAAGTCTTTAACTAATTATAAGTTGATTTTTGTATATGGTGTGACATAAGAATTCAATTTCATTCTTCTACATGTGTATATCCAGTTTTCCCAACACCATTTATTGATGAGATGATCCTTTTCCAATTCTGTGTTCTTGGCACCACTGTCAAAAGACTGGTTGACCACAGATGTGTGGATTTATACCTGGAATTCTCTATTCTGTTCCATTGGCTTATCCATCAGTTTTTATGCCAGTACCATACTGTCTTGATCACCATGGATTTGAAATATATTTTGAAATAAGGAAATGTGATTCCTCCAGCTTGTTATTATTTCTCAAGACTGCTTTGGCTATTCAGGGTATTTTGTGGTTGAATACGAATTTGGGGGGTTTTTTTCTACTGCTACAAAGAATGCCATTGGGATTATAATGGGAATTGCACTGAATCCGTAGATTGCTTTGAACAATATGGATACTTTACAACATTAATTCTACCAATCCATGAACATGGGATGTCTTCCCATGTATCTGTGTCTGCTTTAATTTCATCAATATCTTATAATTTTAAGTGTATAAGTCTTTCACCTCTTTGGATATATTTATTCCTAAATATTTTATTCTTTTTGTTACTGTTATGAATGGGAGTGATTACTTAATTTCCTTTCAGATAGTTTGTTGTTTGTCTATAGAAACAATCGATTTTTGTATGTTTATTTTGTATCCTGAAACTTTACCAAATTCGTTACCAGTTCTAACAATTTTTTTATTGTGGTTGAGTCACAGGGTTTTCTCCATACATGATAATGTCACCTGAAAATAGAGATCATTTTACTTCTTGCATTCTGACTTAGATGCCTTTTATTTCCTTTTCTTGTCTAATTGCTCTGGCCAGGACTTCCAGTACTATGTTGAAAAGGAGTGGCAAAAGTGGGCATCCTTGTCTTGTATCAGATCTTAGAGGGAAAGCTTTCAGTTTCCCCGCACTTATCATGATATTAGACGTGGGATTTTCATATATGGACTTTATTGTGTTGAGGTGAGATCTTTCTATACCTATTTCACTGAGAGTTTTAATAAAGTATTAGGCATTTCTTATAGGGCAGGTCTAGTGATGATGAACTCCCTCAGTTTTTGTTTGTCTAGGAAAGACTTCATCTCTCCGTCATTTTTAAAGAATAATTTTGCCAGGTACAATATTCTTCGTTGGCAGTTTTTTTTCTTTCAGTATTTTGAATATATCACCTCACTCTCTACTGGCCTGCAGCGTTTCTGCTAAGACTAGAATATCCTAATATGTGAAGTGATATTATATATAATAAACAGTAGTGCCTCTATCTTCAACACCTTTGAAAGTCATTAGATGGCACTTCACACTCTCCAGAGATGTTCTATTTTATCTTTGAAAGTCATTGGATGGCACTTCACACTCTCCAGAGATGTTCTATTTTATCTCCTCCTCTTCTTGTTAAAGTACTCTGCTCACAGTAGAATTGAAGATATATTTTTAAAATTATTATTAAACATTTGTACTTTGGAAAAAAAAAAAAAGAAATCCATCGATAATCTTATGGGGATACCCTTCTATGTGATGGGTTGCTTTCCTCTTGTTGCTTTCAAAATTCTCCCTCTGCCCTTAACTATTCACAATTTGATTGTAATGTGTCTCAGTGGAGTCTTTGTATTGATACTATTTGGGGACCTTTGAGTCTCAAGATTTGGGAAATTTTCAGACATTATTCTTTCAGGCATTATTTCTGCATTGTTTCAGGCATTATTACTGTTGCTTGTCTACCCTCTTCTCCTTCTGGGACTCCCATAATGCATATATTAGTTCTGTTTTAAGTATCCCATACATCCCACAGGCTTTTTTAAAACTCTTTTTCATCCTTTTTTTCTTTTTTCTCCTCTGCCTGGATAATTTCAAATGACTACGTTTTAAAATTACAAGTTTGCAAATTCTTTCTTCTGTTTAATTCAGTCTACTGCCGAAGTTCTCTGTTGCATTTTAAAATTCCACTCACTGCATTCTTCAGCTCCAGAATCTCTATTTGGTTCCTTTTTATTATTTCTGTCTCTTTGTTGAATCTCTCATTTTGGCCATGTATTGTTTTCCTGATTTCATTGAGTTGTCCATCTTCGTCTCTTGTAGCTCACTGAGCTTCCTTAAAACAATTATTTTGAATTCTCTGCCAGGCAATTTGTAGATCTCTATTTCTTCGAGGTCAGTTACTAAAAAATTATTGTTTTCCATTGGTGGTATCATTTTTCTTGGATTTTTCATGTTTTCTGTAGCCTTGCATTGATGTCTGCACATCTGAGGGACCAGTCACCTCTTCCAAAATTTACAGATTGGCTTTAGAGGGGAAAAACTTTCACCTACATATGGATATGCGAGCACCGGCTGGGTGGGGTATGATAAGTCTGGCTCTGTGTGAGGGTGCAGCAGTGGGTCTAAGTTCTGGGAGAGTGGAGCAGTGTAGTCTCCATGGAGCTCTGTCAGCTGAGGTTGGCATTGGCAAAGACTGCAGTAGCTCTCAGCAGCCAACACTCTGGGTGCCCTCAGTGGCAGTAAGGGCTGTTGGGGCTTTGATGGTAAAGACTTCTGGGATCCTCTTGTTCTCTTTTTTTTCCTACAGGGGAAGTATTGGCCAAAGGGATCTTTCTTGGCACTGAGCGTGGCATGCAGTGTGTATATGACAGCAGTAGGATCTGGGGCACTTGTGCCAGTGGTGACACAAATGACTGAGGCACAGGTGCACATGGAGCAGCCATGAAGCTTGGGTCTGGAGCTCAGATACATGTAGACCAACTGCAGTTCCTGAGATGACTACAAAGGCACACTCACTGTGGTGGTGGCACCAGTATCCAAGGTGTGGGCATGTATGGAGCTGAGGTCCAGGGGTTGGGGGAACAGAATGACCACAGTGCCTGGGAATGGGAAAAAGATGCACTTGCTGCAGTGGTAGAGCTGCTATCTAAGTGGGCATGCAATGAACGGCTGTGGAGCCAGAGTCAAGTGGGGCTAACTGGTACTTCTCCTGGGAGTAGGTGGGCATAGCAATGGCTCATTCACTTGAGGCACAGGGGAGCACAGCAACGTGGGACTCTGGGCAGCTCTGTCAGCTGAGCTCAAGATCAGTGCTGACTGCATGGGTCTTCAATGGTGAAAGCTGCCAGCATCGACAGGAGTGATGAAGATTGCTAGGGTCCACCTATTCTCCTTTTCCTTGTGGGAGAAGGTCACACCAAGGGGATGAGGTGACATAGGCAAAATGCTTTCTATGCAGGATTCTCAGTTTCTATGTTCTGCAGGGTTTCTGCAGCTCCTCTACTGTAATCCATTGTATTTTTATCGGTATGCAGTTGTTTATTCATTGTTTTTGCTGTTTCTGTGGAGGGGCTGAGCACTGGAACCCCCTCATCTGCCATTTGTTGATGTCACTCTCCTCTACTGTTTTCTATTTTGAATTTCCTGGTTTCTGTTCTTATCTTTATTATTTCCTTCCTTTACTTGCTTTGGGTTTATTTTTCTCTATTTTTTCTAATTTCTTGTGTTAGGAACTCAGATTATTGATTTGAAAACTTTCCTCATTTCTAATGCAACCATTTAGTCCTACAGATTTCCCTGTCAGCACTGGTTTAGCTACCTCTGATATGTTTTGATATGTTTTATTTGCATTTAAACTCAATTCTATGTATTTTTAAAAATTTCCTTTGAGACTTACTCTTTGACCTATAGATCGTTTTTCTTCCTGTTATACTTGTTATTGATTTCTACTTTGAATCTATTGTCAGAGAACATACTCTGTATGACTTCAATTGTTTTAAATTTGTTGAGGTTTGTCTTACCAAACCTCAACAAGAATATGATCTAACTTGGTGAATGTTCCACTTGTATTCTGCTATTGTTGGTAGTATGTTCTATACATGCCAGATAAATTCTACTGGTTGACTGTATTGTTCAGATCTTTTATATCCCTGCTGATTTCCTGGCTAGTAGTTCTATCAGTTGCTGAGAAGGGAGTCCTGGGTCCACTTACATTTTAACATAATTTCTAGAGTGGTCACATCTAACATACTTTGTTCTTTTGTCCCCTGAATATTAATTAATAAATGCTGAGCAGGTGTACTGAACATTATAGCAGCAGTCATTGATTGGCTGACTTTCAGAAGCCTGGAGCTATCATTGATTTGTTAACTTTCAGACGTGTAGTTAGGAGTGAGGCTGTTATTGACTGGCTGATTTGCAGAGGCATGGCCACTGGAGTGAGGCTGTCATTGACTGGCTGATTTTCACAGCTTGTGCACTGATCCAGAGTTATGTCTAATTAATGATGGTTACTTATTCATGACTTGGGACTTCGGGCAAAGAACAGTCTTTTCCTTTCTTGAACATAAAAATTAGATACTTTTAATTCTCAGTTCCCTTCAGAATAACGTACAGGAGAGATCATAAAGGAGTACACAGATCTATATCTCTGGAGGTATGATTTTCAGCTAGTATTGTCATTTAAATTATTTAAGTGCCAATTACTGCGGTGGGGAAAAAAGCTCTAACTGCTGAATTTTGATACTGTATTAGAAATGCTGAATACATGATATTTAGTGCTTCCTAATAAAGTCAATATAGGACATACAACAGAATCATTAAATATAGGATGCTTGGCTACCCTAATTGTGAGAGAATGTGTGTTTCTTGATAGAGACTTTGGACTTCAGGCAGTAAGTACCATGGCCATTTTTTAAATAGGACAAAGACATGATTAGATTAATGTCAGGGGGGAAGGGGGAGTGGTCCAGAAAGTAATGACTAAAGGAGGGAGATTAGTTTAAATATAACAGTAACACAGGAAAAATACTTAAAATGAGATCCCTCAATTATTACAAGAGTACTTCTTTAAACAAAGGTCAGGGAAGGATAGAGAAAGGGATTATAAACTAAAAGAGAGCTTGGTCCCTGGCTAGTTTTAGATTCAAGGGTTCCAAACTGGTATAGTGCTCAATTCCTATTTAATGGCAAAGCTAATTCCTCTACACTATTTATAGGAAAAAACCTAAGCTTCTGTAATTATTCTTGGTTTTAGGGATTCAGGAACAAGTTGGGCTGGCTTTTCAATAGTTTTGCTTCTACAGTTTTTTCCATTTCTTGAGATCTCAAGAGCTATTACTGAAAGTCTAAAGCTTTCACTTCATCTCTGCATAATTCTAAACTTTAACTTAGAAAGGTGACCAAGTTTGTACAAACTTGCTTTTCCCTTCACCACCATTCTAGGTTTGAATACCTATACAGGATTGCATCACAATATTTAAAATCCAGTCTCCCTTTTCAAAGCATTCTTACTCTACCAAGTATCTCCAGAAACCACTCCAACAACCTCCACAAGCCAAGAAAACTTTGAGCTTTACTTTCTATAATTTTCATTATAAAGAAAATAGCGTTAAAATAATGCACCACACTGTAGAAATAAGGCTGCCTCTTCCATCTGCTTTTGAGAACTACTAATGTGTGTGTGCATGTATATACATACACACACATATATATAAAGTTATATGTTTAAGAAGAGTGAGGTACAGTATGCTAAGAGATGTTAGCAAAAATTGCCAACAGAGTAGCTTTTGGCTTTACCACCATTGTAGAGTTGGTGATAACCTAACAGATGGATTCGAGGGCAATAATCTAGTTTTCATTGCTTCACTTCACTATTCACAGGGGACTCAAGGACAGGGGTTCAGGTACATTGACAGTATGACTTAAAACATACTATATAACATCTGCCTATATTATTTGAGGAATCAGTCACTAAATTTTTAAATCTCCATGGTAGAAGCACAGTAGTAAGACATTTTTATAGCTGTGAGATTTTCTTTTTTCAATCTAGGAGACTGTTGCAGCTTTAAATTATTTTTTAAACCTGTTTGATACTTTCTAACTAAACTTGTAAAATACCAACTGGAGATTCAGGTATACTTTTAGTGTTATTTGAACATATGCAGCTAAAGTAACAGCAAGTAGTTACTGAATGTTAAAAATGAGAAAAGTGACAAGGAGACAGAACCTGAAGCTTTAGTAGTAGTTAAGCTTTCCAACCAAGATGAATTAGTTAAGCAAAACTGAGGGGACTCTAGCCAAGTAATGAAATATTGGAAGATGAGTGGCATACAGATGCCCCTGCAAATTTATGTGGAGATGATAAAAATGTATCTCAGAAACAGATGAAGAGTAGAGGTTTTACTCTTCTGAAAAACTTAGAGAATAGTTCCATTTGTAAACTGGCATGAGAAAATCAGGGTGATTAGTACTATAATTATCTCTAATACTAAGCATATAACATGATACATCCATAAATAAACAAGTTCAGAGTTTCTTCATTATTTCTATTCATAGTCCTAAGAATCCTGGTAGACAGGACTTTTAAAGTAAGGAGTAGAAAGCACTTGGACAACAGAACTGTAATTTTACAAACAAACAAATTAAGAAGGCAAACAACTTAATTAATATTACATGGCAAAGAGTTTACAAATCTTAGATTGTTCGGCTTCATTCTGTAGGTTATGCTTTCTGTTAATTACCTTCACCCTGAGAGATTATTCATACAGGTTCTAAAGCGAACACGTGTGACAATAACCAGGGAAATGATCCATAAATTTACTTCTAAACTCTAAGCTCCCTCACACAGAGAGCAGTGCTCATGTCAAGCCGCCAAGAAGCACTGACGAATTTAACAGGCATTAAGCCTCCTAAGAAGTTGGTGTTTTAGGACATATTTGTACAATTAAGGTTCATGAAAAGAACTAGAACAAAAATGTGAGAAATCAGAACATCTAATCAAATGATAGCTGGTGACAGGATGTCACAGACACCTTCACAGAACCTAAGCTACATTTTAAGATCACCTTTGACTAGGTAAATTGTCTTTCTCAATGTGAAAGTAAATTTACTCTTGCTGAAAGACAATATAAATATGATCCTTTTCAAATATAATATAATATGTAATAATTGATGGATCTGAGGTCAGTTTAAATACTAATACTATGACTGTATATCTAAACTCTGCAGAGAAATTCTCCATCTCTAAAAAAACTTAGGTTTACTTACAATTTTTGTTCTTTTAAAGTAAGTCGATCTCTACAGTATAAGAAGTGCTTGCTCCAGAAGATGTGGTATATATACAATGGAATATTAGCCACAAAAATGAATGAAATAATGCCATTTGCAGCAACATGGATGAACCTAGCGATTATCATATTAAGTGAAGTAAGTCAGAGAAAGACAAACATCATATGATATCACTTATACGTGGAATCTAAAAAAAATGATACAAATGAACTTATTTACAAAACAGAAGTAGACTCACATAGAAAACAAACTTATGGTTACCAAAGGGGATAGCGGGTGGTGGGAGGAGAGAAAAATTAGGAGTTTGGGATTAACATATGCACACTACTATATATAAAAAAGGTAAACAACAAGGACCTACTGTATAGCACAGGGAACTATACTAAATATCTTGTAATGACTTATAATGGGAAAGAATCTGAAAAAGAATATATATATGTATATGTATAACTGAATCACTTTGCTGTACACTTGAAACTAACACAACATTGTAAGTTAACTATATGTCAACATGTACCACAATGTTCATTGCAGCACTATTTACAACAGCCAGGACATGGAAGCAACCTAAGTGTCCATCAACAGATGAATGGATAAAGAAGATGTGGCACATATATACAATAGAATATTACTCAGCCATAAGAAGAAACGAAATTGAGTTATTTGTAGTGAAGTCGATGGACCTAGAATCTGTCATATAAAGTAAGTCAGAAAGAGAAAAACAAATACTGTATGCTAACACATATATATGGAATCTAAAAAAAAAAAAAAAAAAAAAAAGGTTCTGACGAACCTAGGGGCAGGACAGGAATAAAGACGCAGATGTAGAGAATGGACTTGAGGACATGGGGAGGGGGAAGGGTGAGCTGGGACGAAGTGAGAGAGTGGCATGGACATATATACACTACCAAATGTAAGACAGATAGCTAGTGGGAAGCAGCTGCATAGCACAGGGAGATAAGCTCGGTGCTTTGTGACCACTTAGAAGGGTGGGATAGGGAGGGTGGGAGGGAGATGCAAGAGGGAGGGGGATATGGGGATATATGTATACATATAGCTGATTCACTATGTTATACAGCAGAAACTAACAAAACATTGTAAAGCAATTATACTCCAGTAAAGATGTTAAAAAAAATAATGCAATAAATATAATATTTCACTTTCAAAAAAACAACCTGTATGTCAACATAAATAAATAAATAAATAAGAAGAAAAAAAAGAAATGCTTACTTTTTTCACCACCTCTACCACCATAACAATAATAAATGCTGACATTCACTGAGAGCTTGCTTGCTATGTGGCAGACACTGTGCAGGGACTTTCTACAATAATCTAGGAGGAAGTTACTGTTATTACTCCCACTTTTCCCACAAAGAGATATCACTGCTAGCACAATCAAGAACATGGATTTGAATTCAGGTCTGTCTAATTTTAAATCACTGTGTTAAAACTCAGTTTTCAAAAGTGAACTTAATGAAAGTCTACTGGCTTTGTTTTAACTTAACTGCTTTATCTTAATCCAACAGATGTAATTTAAGAAAAACAAATAATCAGACAAATCAGCTCAATAGTCCTTTTCCTCAATTTTTGTAAAACAATTCTAATGGCTCTAAATCCCCCACTTCACCTTTACCAAAAGAGGCATCTTTAAAAGAGTCTACTATGGAAAAAGACTCAGAGCAAAGTTCTTATTCCCCTTATTATGTATGGCACATTACAGGAAATGAAAGATCTGATGAATTTAGAGAACTGAGTAATATCCAAATTATACCACCAGCAAATATCTAAACTTTGTTTATACTAGAACTTCTGTTTTACATAACTAGTCTCGAAAGTGGCAGTCTAGTCCCTACCTTAATATATTTATGCTTAGTAGATTTGCTATATGCACTACTGTCAATCTATACATTAAATACTTCTAGATAATACAAATATAAATGGATTGTCTAACATGTCCCCTTACCCTCTGGGTTATAGTATACTCCTCATTTTGGAGACCATGGAATGAAAGAAGCAGAATTCTTCTGGCTTCTTATTTCACTAGAATTGCCACCAGACCCAACTGCACAGCAGTTCAAGGGCTTTTTTCTAACACTCAGGAGTGTCAGTGGAATATCCAATCTCATAGTAACCTTTAAAAAAGTTTTCAGGACAGGTCTGGAAAAGCCTTATTTTCTTTATAATTTACACTTAGATCTATTCTTCTTTAACTTTATGATGTTTTTATCTTTAAGACAGAACTCCTTTCTACTTAAAAATTTCTACTTTTGTGCTAATATAAATACCACACAGAATTGAAGCAGCCTGTGTGAAGAAGACAATGGCAGAACATCATAAGTATAATCAATTGATAATGTTTGTTAAAAACTGCCATGCACCAAGCAATATGTTAAACATTTTATATGTATTATTTCACCCAATTCTCAAAAGATCTAATTGGAAACAATTAGGTAACTCCCACAAAATTATACATGTAGCACAAGAAGAGCAAGAATTAAAACCCAGGTTTATCTAATGCTAAGCTCTTAACCACTTAGCCTGACCTCCAACTAAGCCTAACTAGGTAGGATTTTTCCATGAAAAGATTATAATAATAATAACTAATGTGTTTACTATGTGTCAGTATTAATTTAATTATTCTTGAAAACGATACTCTAATTAAGAGTAGTTATTATTCTGATTTATAAATGAGTAAAACAAAACATAAAAAGTCAAATAACTTGTCCTAGGTCAAAGAAGGCTAAAAAGTGACTTAAACCAATGAATTCTATCTCCAGAGCCCAGACTCTCAACCACTACACTAAAGTAATATGTTTTTCTGTGACAATTTCAGCCTCCTAAAAATTTAGCAGACACACTGGTATTGGTCTGGTATTGGTATCACATTATAAAAGAAGCTTGTAAACAGGAAAAAATACACACACATACCTACACATGTGCTAGTACTGGCCCTGTATTTCTAGACTATTTGATGTTTAAGCAAAATTATCTCTAAATTGTGTTCAAAATTTTCATATTGCAGAGGCAAAATACTGTTTTTTTTTTTCTATAAATTTGACCATTTTCCTCCCAGGGAGTTCAAAGCAGTTCTTTGATAAAGAACATAATTTTATAACACAAGAGTGAAATATCATTACACCCACTTTGTGGGTAAAAAAAAACTAAGTCACAGAAAAATTAAATGTCAGGCTGCAATTCAAAGAGTAAACGGCAGCAGTGGGAATAGAATACAAAAGTCCTAGATTAATAGTATGTCTATAAGGTTATACTTCGATAAATAATTTTATAATGCAGAGTGAAATATCATTACACCCGCTTTGTGGGTAAAAAAAAAACTAAGTCATAGAAAATTTAGTGGTGTATCTGTAAGGTCATCCTTCAGTAGACATTCATGGGGCACATACTATATAGAATACATGGCACACAATATTATGTTTGGAAAAATGTAAAAAAAATGTTCTTAAATAGTTTATAATCTGGCATAAAATAAAAAGAGATGTATGAAGAATCATAAGGGAAGAATGAGGTAAGTACTAGTAAAAACTGTAAGATATTCACAAAGAAACTGAAAGAGGAAATATTACTCTCAGGTTGAAAAACAGGGAAAAGCTTCCAAGGGAGTTAGTATTTAATCTGAACCTTAGGAACAGTTAAAATAGTCACACGTAAAGGTAGAGAAATGTGCATTCCAGATAGAAGTATCATCATAAGCAAAGAAACGGTTTTCCCAAAGAACAGCTCAGAGATAGTTGCACCATGGTACACACAAGAGGACAGTAAGATCTGAGAGTGGAAAAGCGGGCTTGATGCAGATTAGAGAGGGTGTTTTCAAGCAGGCTAAGGAGTTTGGAGTTTTCTTCTAAACTAAGAAGCACAAGGAAATAACATAACAGAATGTGAGCTTCAAGGAGACTGCTCTGGCAGCATTTTAGAAGATTGACTAGGGAAGAGGGTAACTAATTGGCTGCATACTTGATGAACGACAGTGTGCCTGGGGTATGTGAAACCACTGGATATTCATGGAAGATCTTCCCTAAAATTTAATTTTATTGGAAGATTTGGAGAGTTGAAAACAATTATAACTTTTTGTGCTGCTTAAAAGGTCCTTACACATGCATCAGGATCACACTTTGCACACTGATCACAAACAATGTGGAAAAATATGTAAAACTCACATGATGGCAGATCATTAGGGCTGTGTCTAAGGCAGCACCACACTCCTCTTCTCTACTCAATAACTAGGCTCCCTCTCCTTCGCTAGCTGTTGGAAGTTCTAAGTTGCAGATGTTTGAGAAACACTGTATAACGTTTTAATAATGTAAGTGGGAAGGTCTAAAATATGACAATTACAGGCAACATTGCAGAGAGGAAATGGGTGGGATAGATGTTAGGGGTAAGGTAATGGTGGTCATCCCTTTCTTATCCTCCTGCCCAGACGCGGTTAGGTGTCCAGCCTACAAACTTCCACAGAACACTGCACACTGTTGGCTCAGCACTTATTATACCAAATTGACTGTTTTCCTGTTTGTGTATCCCTCACTTCAATTCATACCAAATCAGGGACTGCCTTGGGTTACGGTTGTATTCTTAATACTTTGCACAACTTCTGGCATCTAGTAAAGTATTCAGTAAATGTCTGTTGACTAAGTAATTATAGAAGCAACAGATGAAATGGAATTGTAACTATTCATATTTCCCTTTCACAGAGGGAAGGAACTAGTCTAACCATTTGACTTGAGAATGCTGCTCCTTCATCAAGGATTTAATCAGGCCAAAAGCGAGAATGTACTCTCAGCCAAGGTGAGGTGTACTACAGTCAGTCTAGGAGACACCTCCAACCATCCTCCCTACCCTGTCCCCACAAATTTCAAAAGAGTGCTCGGCAGTAGCCGCTGCATTGTCCTTCTGGTATCTCTAACCACCTCCCTAACGACTGCTTAGTTAGGGCGGCACACATGCACTGATGCTATATACAAAGTAGTAGCACGTTCATGGAGATTGGGATGGTTACGCTGTGTAATGTAATGGAGGGACACCAAAGGCAACCTCTGCTATATTAATGAGGTTTTCTCTGGACTTAGTGAACCAAGGAGTTTTATTCGAATGTGAATATAAATTTCACATTTATATGCTTATGTTTAAAATATTAGTCTAGGGACTTCCCTGGTGGCGTAGTGGTTAAGAATCCGCATGCCAATGCAGGGGACATGGGTTCGAGCCCTGGCCTGGGAAGATCCCACATGCTGCGGAGCAACTAGGCCCATGCACCACAGCTACTGAAGCCCACGCACCACAACTACTGAGCCCACGTGCCACAACTACTGAAGTCCGCACTCCTAGAGCATGTGCTCTGCAACAAGAGAAGCCACTACAATGAGAAGCCCGTGCACCGCAACTAAGAGTAGCTCCCCGCTCGCCGCAACTAGAGAAAGCCCGCGCTCAGCAACAAAGACCCAATGCAGCCAAAAATAAATAAATAAATAAATTTATATTTAAAAAAAAAAATTAGTCTAGAGGTACTGGTGTTAAAGTAACATTTCCTAATGGAGTAATGGTGTACCAACTATAAACCTAGTATATCAGTATCTCCAGATAAGATTATAATATTCAAAATATTATGGCCACAACAGTTATATTTTCAATAAAATCTTTTAACAAAAAAACGTAAAAATATACACTTCAAAAATATGCCTCAACATAAGGGTCATAAATATTTAAAACAAAGGAATGTTTTAATGAGCTTTAATTAAAATTCTAAATAAGGTTTGAGGAAAACGTTTCTCAAGTTAAATTTTATCATCATAGGTTTTGAGAATGAGAAGACTGCAAGAAATAACCCTCTTCCTTCCCTTCCTTCCCTACTTATTTCTTTTCTTGAATCATCCAATAAGAAAAAAAAAGTACTAGCTGCACATGAGGCATAGAAGAGAGGCCAGACTCTACCTTCATAGAGCTCAGAGTACGGAAAAAGGGAGGAAGCAAAGACAGAAACCTGCTCTTGGTGATGTGATTAATGCTGATGGTAGAGCAAATAAGCAAAGTTGCAAGTAACCTTCTAAAAATCAATAAAGACCAAGTATGAGTGTCCCATTTAGTCCTACTAGCCTTGTCAAGAAAGCTGTTTTTAGAAGTTTACTAACTGGGCTACTTAATGTGGGCTTTTGAAACTATTTCTTCCCTAGCATGTAGTACTTAAAATGAGCGGGGAAAAAAAACAAAATATTTTCTTTGTATGTCATTGTAAAAAGTCAGCATATAGTGCTTTAAAAAGTAAAATAGGATTCTTTGTACTTCATGGTAGAATATTAAAAATTCTATCAGGAAATACTCAACAATAGGAAAATGGTTTAATATATACAGTAAAAGCCTTACCAAAAAATATTATGCACTCCTTAAACATTATGGAAAAATGTTTAGTGGCATGGAAAAATATTTATAATGATTTATTAAGTGAAATTTAAAGAACAGGTTATAAGCAGAGAAGAGCATATACAAAATGTACACGATTAGTTGTACTACTTCCCCCATGAAGAACCAAGCTTTTCCTGAAATCTTTCCATTTCACCTACCTACCGCTCCGTCTAGAAATGTGGAAATAAACGTGTTACATATATGCTTTCTGATATCTGAATTTTCATTATACAAATGAATTTTATTAGCCATCTCCTCATAGAACTAGAGCTGCCAACTTTCTTCTCTTTTATTCTTCTCATTTTTAGCTGCCAGCAGTGTTCTGTAAATGGAAATCTTTTCTTAAAACAGAGGCCAGTTAAAATGTTGTTTGCTTTCCTGCCTGATATCTAAGCTTAATGTCCAATGGCACATTAATAATAGAATATTAAAATTTCTTAGTAGGCACACAGATACACTTTGCAATACTCCAAAAATCTGATAAATAAACAGTGTACAATATGGCAGAATCTGACTTAGAAAATTCCATAAAGAAAGGAAAAATCTAAATTTCCTTGATTCAGAATCAGGAAGTGCAAGAGTTACTGATGGTATGTAGATTTATTAAGCATCTCTGCTGAAGACTGGCTATAGAGGACTGGGGAGACATCCATATAGAAATGACTGTTTCCCCAAAATCTTTTACCCATATCCACAAACGGGAAAGAGGGGTGCTCCTTAGGAAGACAGGTTCTTAGTAGCAGTGAGTTCAGGGCTACAGGCTCCACTGATTCCCCCCAGTTAGCCTTTTGTCCTCTGAGAGGAAGACATGTCCCTTTACACCCACCCCAGGTTAAAGAAGGGTGATCATTAGTACTAATATAGCTCTATGTTTCTCAAATCTTATTAAGCTACTTTTACTTGATTCAACCTCATAATATGAACTGTCATAGCAACTCATTCAACTGCTTCCCACATATAAGTTTATAGTCTATTTTTAATTGAAACTTCATCTAAGTCATAGAAGAACTGACAAAATACAAAAGCTCAGCTGGGAATGCATTTCTGAAATTATCTTTATGGTTTGTTGAGGGAGAAAGGAAAGGCAATTCTATTTCAAAGAAATTAATAAATGAGACTGTTGGCCTTTTAAGTTAAAAAACCAACTTCCAAAGCAGCAAGATAAAATTTCAATATCTATTTATGTTCTTCAATTTTAAAATATCCTTAGCTTAGATCTATTTCATCTTATATCAACAAAGAAAATTATTTTAAAGTGTAAAATAAACATATAATATCTAAATCTGCCTTTTTCCCTATTAAAAGAAAAAATGAATTATTTAAAAGGCCTTAGTGTGAAACCAGCAGGCAATAATTCAGATACTCTACTTTTTGCTCAAAAGGAATAACAATATTCCTTGCTAAATGTTAGCAAATTTCCTTGAAGTGACTATAAAATATTTCTAACATAATACACACCTTTTTCTAAAAGATGTTTTCCCCCCTCTAGTCAATGACTTAAATAAGCTATTCTCTACAAGCAACTATCAGTTTGATCGAAAAGTTATTATTTGTTAACCTTGTTACTACTTGTTTTGATGAAAACCAATTTTTTAAAAGGAAACAAGTTTAACTCTTCCCACATGAAAGAAAAATGTTTATTTTTCTTTCTACTTAATCAATCACTCTCAGTCATCCTGGAAATGTGTCACAATTTCATAGAAGGCACATGTAAAATCTTCCCCTCTCTGTCTCCCCACCTGCCCTTCCTCAATCTCTCCTTCCTCAATCTTTTTACACACATACACAAGCATACACACACATACATACACACTCATAGAGCTGCAGAAAGTTAAGATTATTTTTGCTTTGGAGTTTTTCATTTAAACTGCCCCTTTAAGGAAAGTGATATAAACACTGAGAAAAGACCATATATTAAATTTCCAGAGTGCTTTTTTCCCTGACGCTGATATTATTCGTTTGAATAAATTCTCCCAGTGCAGACCTCATCAATAATTAAAATACTGATGAAAGGATATCTACAAAGAGGAAAAAAATGTTATGATAAAAACCTGAGGTGAAATAAGGACAAGATTTCCTATAGAAAACACATATCCACATTATTTTAGCATTTATAAATTCCATTAATATGAGGCTATCATATTCATTTAACCATATTAAGTGCCTACTACACGCAGACACTATTCTACAACAAAATGAAGTTTTAAAAAAGATGAATTTTTCAAGACTCTTTTTGATTCTTATAAAATTATACACATTCAATTTAATTTTAAAATATGCCCAATTTTTCTATCAAGCCCATGGAAAAATTGAAGTTTTCTAATTCAATGTAAAGCAATTCTGAAAGATGAAAGCCTGTTGTCAGAGCATTTTTCATAACCACAATGAATATTTTTTCCTCTGGGATTAATCCTTAATCATTTAGGAAATGCATGTTTCATAAAACTAATTATTTCTCCATAACTATGAAAACATAACTCTCAAGAAGGACAAAGGTTGAAGAAATTGGGAAATGGAGGGCTATAAAACTGTAAATATGGAACACATAATACGTTCCCACTGAACTAAACACCTCAGTTCTTCCAAAAGGATTCTGAGTACATCTTCCAGGGTCCTCTCATAATAGTAACTATCCAGACTAAAGAGCAACTTCCTTTGGCAAATCAATCACCAACTAATTGGGAATCTTTGCTTCCTGGCTATTATATAGCTCCTGTTTACGTCACAAGTAATCATTGCTGACTGAGTATATACAACGCGCAGAGCAACTAGTTCTCTGAGATCCTAACAGTCTGGACTTGCAAAGTTCTGGGCCTTCTGGACCATTCCAAAATCTTGAGATATGTAGGGGAGATTTCCTTTAAAAAATGACTGGGTACAATCCTGAAAAGTCTAGAACTTTGTGTATAAATGGGGCTGTCATAGAAATTCTGCTTGATTTTGTTTAATTTTGACATATGTGCAACAGAGGAAAGACACGGTAAACATCACATCCCATGAGATGAAACACAAATATTAATTTAGAAAATTCAAGGTTTGGTAAACTAGAATAGTACTAGCTACAACAGTAGTGGTCTTTAGAGTGAATACCAATCACTCACATCAGGAAAGTGGTACTTTAAAGTTCCAAAGTCCCAAAGGAGAGAAGCAACATTTAAGCATAATTTCATATAACAATCATGAAAGCTTTAAAACCTAGAATCATGACCCCATTTTAACACAAACACTCAGTCTACTGGAATACACGAAGGTAATAACCTACTAAAAGCAAGGGACATAACTAAGACTTGTTAGAACCTTTGAAAGATACGTACATGCACACACATATCTAAAGAGACTAACAAAATTGAATACAATTAATTCTACAGGGAGAATGAATAACCATTTCTTTGTGTGTGTTTATGCCTATTTCTTTTTAACTTCTAAATAATGACAAATCTTTAATAAAATCCAATTCTGGACACCAGAATCCAGCAATGTTTATTAAGTCCAAATGAAAATAAAAGCTCTATAGAGAAAAAACAAATTCACGTACATTCTAAACTTGATCACAAAGAAAGCTAGTAAACCCTCCTGAGAACTGTTTGAGTCTAACTTTAGGATCAAATACCTAATCAGAACACCAGCATCCATGATCAATGTTTTGTCTCTTTCCACATTAGTCACAAAGGTAAGCATTTTGACTTTTATCCTCCAGATTACCTCGATGCATATACCTTTTTCCTAATAATAATATGTGCTCTTATTGCAGGCTCATCAAAAGTTTCAAATATAATTTTAGTAGGTACTGTAAAGTTATGGAGATTAATTATTTTGTGTGTACTGTTTACTTTTGGTTTTACCCTCATTAATTTAATTTTTTTTAACTTTCATTTTGTTGAGACTCACAGGATCATAATCTAATCTTTCAATTTCCTACCTATACCTACTAACAGTCGATTATTTCCTTTCATCCCCAAATAACGCCATGAAATCAGAAGTTTCTTTTGAAACACTTAACCAATTCATTCTTGCTTATTTCTCATACCGTATACAAAAACACTTAAAAACACAATCTTGGCATACAATTCAGGAGATTGAACACACTAGCACCTTTTTTCCCCACAAGGTTAGGAAAACAATTGGGTTGTAATAACGAATATGCTCAGTGGGGAATGAGGATGGAATGATGGTTTACAAAAGTAGATGGCTTATAATAAGTGTGAAGCCAGAAAGGGAGAGAAGCATAATTTAGGGAGCATAGTTTTTAAAAAAAAACAAAAATTAGAGAAAGTATCCTATTTTTTATTCACATATATATAAGTATTTATACATTAATTATAAAGAATAATTATATATACATATATATAAAGAATCCTAGCTGGTACATAGGAGAGGGAGGAAAAGATTATACCATGGATCAGAAAAAGGCAGGCAGGGCCGTATTTATTCAGTGTTCAAGAGATAACAGTATTCTTTGACAGTGAACAGCCTCCTTGGAACTTTCCCAAAGATTTACTTAGGCCAAATTTTTGAGTAGAGTTGGCAGATATAGCAAATTAAAATACAAGACATCCAATTAAATTTGAATTTCAAATAAACAATAAATAATATTTTAGTGTATATATGTTCCATGCAATACTTGGGATATACACATGCTAAAAAATTATGAGTTGTCATCTGAAATTCAAATTTAACTTAAAGTCCTCTATTTTATCTGGCAACTCTGGTTTGGATGCTTAGTAAGTATTTGCCATTTACTGAATCTAGTTCCTTCTGAACAAATGACAACAATGGTATCAAAACTTGAAAATACAGGATCCCAACTCCAAAGAGACTAATAGTGAATTATAGTTTTAAAGACTACAGATGCCAAATACCTAGTTTCCTGTTTGCTAGTAAAAAGAATGGAGACTTGGGTTTAAATCACCACCTGTGAGACCCTGGGCAAATCACTTTACTTCTCTCCAAGGCTAAAATTTCACATAATACTGAAAGATTTAAAAGAAAAAAAAAGAGCTGTAGGAAAAACTGGAGACAATGTATGTAAAGCATCTTATACCACTCCTAAAACAAGAAATACTGACATTACCTGAATACATTCTTGTAGCTTTAGAGTAAACAGTCACATGGCATTGTCAGTGAAATTGATTTTTATGTTTGAATTATAGGCTTCCATGGATCTCCGGAGAATATGTATATATATAAAATAACAAAAGTATTCATTCATGAAACACTAAACAAGAAAAGTCACATCAATTAAATTATCATAATTACAAATTTAGGATCATGCTAAAGGCAATAACAAAAATCATCCTCTTCTGCCAAGCAAAATTTCTTTTGGCTTACTGATTTAATAATTCCATTTCTAAAAATTAAGTTATCTTTCTCTTTGTAAATCATCAAAGCTTAAGTACTATAATCATTGCATTAAGATCTATTCCAAGTTTTTTTTTAAACTATCAATTTGGTTAAAATGTACTAATTTGTTTATTAAAACAATCTACTACAACAATTGCAAATAAGGCAAATGTTGCTTTCAAGCAAATTACACTCATGGCACTATTTGAGTGCTCTGTTGACAAATCAGTCCCTCAACTAGTGGTTGTAACAAAACATAATCAATCCTCCCACACCCCCATTTACTTACTTAAAACTTTGCACAACATCCAAAATCCACTTTACTGTCAGATCTGCCCTGGGTAACAATTTAAATTAGAAACACTTTGCTTAACTTGCTGCATCAGCTTAAAAGCAGCAAGGAGCTCTCTCTTCTCAGAGGGAAAAAAAGTTGCAGGAAAAAGTTAGGTAAGGTTAAAAACTGAAAACTGGATAGTTCTATTTTTTGGAAGTATATTTCCTACAGAAAAGAAAATTCATACTGATAAATACCAAAAATAAATTCCAGAGCCAAAAATATAGTATTTATGAAGTATTTATGCCATGATCAGCTAATAAATTAATAATATTCTGGCTAGATTTTAAAAAGATGTTGTTAGTCACTCCCAGACTCCAGACTTTACTACAAAGCTACAGTAATCAAAACAGTAAGGTACTGACACAAAAACAGACACATAGGTCAATGGAACAGGGTAGAGAACCAAGAAATAAACCCATACACTTACGGTCAATTAATCTATGACAAAGGAAGCAAGAATATATGATGGAGAAAAGACAGTCTCTTCAATAAGTGGTGCTGGGAAAACTGGACAGCTACATGTAAAAGAATGAAATTAGAACATTCTCTAACACCATATACAAAAATAAACTCAAAATGGATTAAAGACCTAAATGTAAGATGGGATACTATAAAACTCCTAGAAGAAAACATAGGCAGAACACTCTTGGACATAAATCACAGCAATATTTTTTTGACTCTGTCTCCTAAAGCAAACAAGCAAAAATAAACAAATGGTTCAAAAAGAGTTATGTACCACAATGTTCATTGCAGTTCTACGTGCAATAGCCAGGACATGGAAGCAACCTAAGTGTCCATCACCAGATGAATGGATAAAGATGTGGCACATATATACAATGGAATATTACTCAGCCATAAAAAGAAACGAAATTGAGTTATTTGTAGTGAGGCGGATGGACCTAGAGACTGTCATACAGAGTGAAGTAAGTCAGAAAGAGAAAAACAAATACCATATGCTAACACATATATATGGAATCTAAAAAAAAAAGGTTCTGAAGAACCTAGGGGCAGGACAGGAATAAAGACACAGACGTAGAGAGTGGACTTGAGGACACAGGGTGGGGGAAGAGTAAGCTGGAACGAAGTGAGAGAGTGGCATGGACATATATACACTACCAAATGTAAAACAGATAGCTAGTGGGAAGCAGCCGCATAGCACAGGGAGATCAGCTCGGTGCTTTGGGTCCACTGAGAGGGGTGGGATAGGGAGGGTGGGAGGGAGACGCAAGAGGGAGGAGATATGGGGATATATGTATACATATAGCTGATTCACTTTGTTATATAGCAGCAACTAACACACCATTGTAAAGTAACTATACTCCAATAAAGATGTTAAAAAAAAAAGGGACCTAATTAAACTTAACAGCTTTTGCACAGCAAAGGAAACCACTGACAAAATGAAAAGACAACCTACTGAATGGGAGAAGACATTTGCAAATTATATGACCAATAAGGGGTTAATATCCAACATATATAAACAGCTCATATAGCTCAACATCAAAAAAAAAACCTCATTAAAAAATGCACAGAAGAACTGAATAGACATTTTTCCAAAGAGGAAATACAGATGGCCAATAGGCATATGAAGAGATACTCAACGTCACTAATCATGAGGGAAATCAAAACCACAATGAGTTAAGCACCTCACACCTGTCTGAATGGCTATCATCAAAAAGAACAAAATAGCAAATGTTGGCAAAGATGTAGGGAAAAGGAAACCCTCATACACTATTGGTGGGAAAGTAAATTGGTGCAGCCACTGTGGAAAACAGTATGGAGGTTTCTCAAAAAGCTAAAAATAGAACTACCATATGACCCAGCAATTCCACTCCTGGGTATATATCCAAAAATGAAATAAAAACAACCCACTAACTCGGAAAGATACATGCACCCCAATGTTCATGGCAACATTATTTACAACTTCCAAGGTATGGAAGCAACCTAAGTGTCCTTCAACAAATGAATGGATAAAGATGTGGTGTATATATAGACAAAGAACACTATCACCCATTAAAAAAAAAAAAAAGAATGAATTTTTGCCATCTGCAGCAACATGGATGGACTTGGAGGGCATTATGCTAAGTGAAATAAGTCAGACAGAGAAAGACATACTGTATGATATCACTTATATGTGGACTAAAAAAATAAAATAAAATAATGAATAAAACAAAAAAGAAGCAGACTCACAGATATAGAGAACAAACTAGGGGTTATGAGTTGGGAGAGGGAAGGGGGGAGGGGCAAAATGGGGTAGGGGGAAAAGAAGGTTATTGTGGGATTATATGAAATCATGTGTGTGAAACTTTTGAACACTGTAAAGCACTAAAGAATTGAATCTTTCATTCAATTAAAAAATGTGAAAAAAATTTTAAAGGAATGGATTAAAAAAGCTATTTAAAAAAATGTTGTTAGTGAATGACAGTCTAATGAGTCAGATATATTTTATTAATTTACTTGTTAAAAAATATTTTAAGTGCCTATTAGGTACAATAAGACCAAGGAAAACACTCTTAAAGATCCTAGTAAACTATCTGTAAATAAGCACTTGGTAAATGTTAGTTCTGTTACCCACCTCTCCTCTGAATCCACTCATGTATTATGAGGGATTCAAATGTGAATATAATATAGGTTCACAAATATCCACAATGGAGAGTTGAACATTAAAGAGTATTCAAAGAAAACTACAAACCAAGTTCTGTGGGACTTGAAAAGTGGAGGCAATTATATTCATGTGGAGGTGAAGCATCTGAACTAGGTCTTAAAACATCGGTAGTGTTGATATTTTGACAGATAGAGACAGTCAAAAGAACTTCAACAATACAGACAGTGGCATAAGCAAAAGCATGAAAACAGGAAAGCACAGGGGATATTCAGAAGCCGAAAAGAGTGGAGATTGGCAATAGCAGGGATCTGCCAAGCTTTTCTGAAATGGGCCAGATAATAAATATTTTAATCTTTGTGGGCCATATTGTGTCTGTTACAACCACTTACTCTGTCTTTCTAGTACAAAAGTATCCTTAACAATAGTCAATGAATGAGTATGGCTGTGTTCCATTAAAAATTTATTTATGGACACTGAAATTTGAATTTCATGTAATTTTCTCATATCATAAAATATTCTTCTTCTTTTGACTTTTTCTCACCATTTAAAATGTAAAAAACCATTAGCCTTCAGGCCACATAAAAGCAGGCAGTGAACCAGATTTGGCCTGCAGGTTGTAAGTTATCAACTCCCATTTGAAATTCCCAATAATTGGTACCTAATGTTTCAATTTTCTAAAAATTTAACTATATCTAACTATATTCAAAGTTTATTACTTTTCTTTCCTGAGTTGACTTTATTTAAAAGAACAGCAGGTCAGAAAAAGAACCTCAGGATTTCACTTTTTAACCATCCTTAATCTTACTTCTTACGTATCAATAGGCCTATGTTCCCTTGATGTTTAACTGCACTCAATGTTCAGGCATTAAATTGTTTTTCTCAATTTTTCCACTAGGTCTCATTAAGTGTTTTATTGCTTCTTCCTGCTTTTCTTTGTATAGCTTAACTAATTATAGTTATCACTATTTAGTTTTTGTTTTGATACACATACTTTTATCTTCTTTCTCTTGGAGTTTTCGTAACAACAATAATTGCCTTCCATTTCACTGTACTTTTGATTTTAAGATACTCTAGTCATTGCCTCCACCTTTTGGTTCTGAATACTTCAGAATCTTATCAAGAATCCCAAAAGTTTTGTCTATTGAAACAGAAGCTTCTTTACCCTAAATTCATCTATTTTCATCTCCTGGGATTATTACAATCTTTGGCCATGGTAGAAAAGTTTCATCCATACGGACCCCATAATGTCAAAACCAAAAAATTTACCATATTCAAAAGAGAATATGGTAGAGTTAACTTGGGTAAGGGCAGCAAAAACCAAAACTTTTTCAATTAAATTAATCAAATATAATCATATGTATATTGAACATTTTGAAAACTGCTCAGTGGGACACAAATCCTTTACATATATGCCTTATAATGCAATATACCAAAATTAGAAGATGAAAATCATTTTGAAAATCATTTCAAAAATTATTTTTCCCTAGAGGATTAAGAGAATAAAAGCTATAATATGGCATACATACCTTGAAACAAACTGTAATAAAAACCACCACTCACTTTCAAATCTAAAGAGCTCATACACTTAGATTTAATTACCTTTTAATTAAAGACCCAAATTTGTGTCCTGCAATAAGACACAATACTGCAAAAAGCTACATATTATCTATAGTTCACCTAAGTACAGCTAGCAGGTATCTGAAAAAAAAAAAAGGAAGTACGTGTTTATGGCAAATGATTCATTTTTTAGGAAATAAAATACTTAATGTGACATAAAAGTCCTCCCAGGGGAAAGAGATTGATGATGATAATAATAATGGCTGTTAATGTTGATTGTGTGTTTACCAGGAGCCAGGTGCTGTTCTTTATACTTTACATGTAATAATCCTCACAACAACCCTATGAGGTAGGTGCTATGATTACTCCCATTTTATAGATGAAGAAACTGAAACTCAATGAGGGTAAATAACTTGTCCAAACTCACAGAGCCAGAAAGAGGCAAAGCTGCGAGAAACGCGGGCAATCTGGCTTCAGATCCTTAACTCTTAAACACTATGCTATTTGTTACAATACAAAAAACTGTATTTAAGGCAGAGGACTATGGCTTTACAAACTGGAATTCAAACCACTTTAATTTTCAACCGTGGCAGTTTACATATAATATAAAGTACAATAAGGTTTCGTATTTAATCATACTACAAACATTTCATATTATTACTTAGTAACAAGGCTAATATTTACTAGTCAACAGATGGTTGAAAGCTGTCTTAAAATGATGCATGAGTATTATTTTGAAAATGAGACAATTCAATGTGATGAATATCTCAAATCGGCATGAGCTGATGAGTGGCAGACGAAAGAGCACTGCTTTACTTTAGAATTTAGATCAGTGGTTTTCAAAGTGTGGTTCCCTAGCCAACAACATCAGCATTGAAGAGTCCATCTCCTGGTTAAAAACCCACGTATGATTTTTCAGACCTGACCAAGGCTTTACCAGGAAAAATGAAGGAAGCTGAACTCCTGAAACCAGACTTGGTGCACAGCCAATGCACTGCAGTTTCTAAAAGGAGTTGCACCGAAGGACTCGGGCCCCCTGGCCAATCATGCTCTTTCCCATATTTACAATCCCAGTCCAGGAGCCTTCATTCCCAGATCTCTGGTTGGGGGCAGGAGAGGGGGACATGACACACACACACCTTGAAGCCACTTTCCCCCACTAGTCAGTACTTTGCCACTCCCAGTCCTTCCCCTCAGGCTCCCCAGACCCCATCTGGGGCCTTTTGTTCAGGGGTCCCTCAACAGTGAGACAACCTGCATATCTGTGCTTGTCGACCTGATCCTCAACCAGTGTGCCCTTCCATGGGGGAAGATGGAAAACGGAAAAGGGGAGTCAGCATTTCCTCCATTTTTAGGCTCTTGCTTATACCATAGCAATAAGCGATTAAGGCTTAACTCTTTCTTCTTTGGCTTGTTGCTTCAATTGCTACTCCAACGCTTGGCAGCTCAGGGCACTCTCTTACCAGCTCAGCTAAGCTCCCGAGAAGCATCACCTGGGAACTTAGTAAAAAATGCAAAATCTTAGGCCCTATACCAATTGAATAAGAAATTCTGGGGGTGCAGCCCAGCAATCTGTGCTTTAATGAGCTCACCAAGCTTTGAGAATACTGCTTTAGAGAGAACCTCTCCTTTCTTCCAGGTAAATGATTCCTAGTTATTTCTTGGGGCATTTCCTAAGAGCACTTATAAGAGAAATGACCAAATTCACAGCTCGGAAACCTCTGAAAGAAATAATCTAAGGTTTATTTCTGCTCCCTTTCTCCATCATCCTTCCAAAAGGTTTGCTTTAGTCTTTAAGATCCATATTTTTATTCCTTTTACAAAACAAGATAAATTCTTTTTAACTTGCATAGTTATATAATATTTTGACTGATAACATTTCAAACGAGAAAACCACTTACATCTACACATAAAAAATGCAGGTAAGTTGTCTTAAATGCAACAGAGAACTCTAAACAGTAGTTCACCTTGTTGTCTTAGTTTGGGCTATTATAACAAATTACCATAGACCAAGCGGCTTAAACAACAAAGATTTATTTCTTACAGTTCTAGAGGCCAGAGTCCAAGACTAGGGTGCCAGCATGGTTTGGTTCTGATAAAGCCTCCCTTCCTGGTTTGCAGACGGCTGTCTTATTGTACCTTCACATAAAGGAGAGAGGCTAGATCTCTTCCTCTTTTTATAAGGACACTAATCTCATCATAGGTGTGGCACCCTCAAGACCTAATTACCTCCCAAAGACCCTACCTCCTACTACCATCCTATTGGAAGGTTGGGGTTTCAACATATGAATCTTGGGGAGACACATATAGTCCATAACACTGATGGTATCAAATTAAACTGTGGAAATCAAGGTTTGTATTTTTCTCCTTAAAACAAAAAGGGGGAGATAAAAACTATACCTTCTTTCGGGAGATAAAAACTATACCTTCTTTCAGCTTTCTTACTATAGTTGCGAGCATGACCTCAATGACTCAATTATACTAGTTTGTTAGAAACTCTCTGGTAATAAGCTACTGAGTAGAAAACATGGTACCTTTGAAAATTTCTAAGGCATTAGTGAACTAATACGACTTGGAGCTAATGAAATTCATTATGTTTAACTCACAATCAAAAATTAAGTTTTAGAAACAGAACATTTATATAAAATGTAATGCAACAAGTTAGAATACTGAAAAACTCTCATGATAAAGGAAAGCTCCTCACATTATCTTTGACATCTGTTTTATTTAGTTCTAGTTTAATTGTTGTAGCCATTATATGATATACCACAATAGTTTATTAGTGTAGAGCTAAGAAACAACAAACTGCAGAAGAATACATACAGTATACCACCATTTACACAAAGTTTAAAAACATTCAACTTGCTAAATACTGTTTAGGGATAGATATAGTATAAAGATATGCATAGGAATGATAAATGCAAACATCTAAATAGTGGTTACCTTTAGGCAAAGAGGAAGAGGGATGATACCAGAGAGGAGTACACAGGGGGCTTCCATTTCATTTGTAACATTTACATCTTAAGCTCAGTTGTGGATATATGGATATTTAGCACATGATTCTCTACAGTTTTTTATGAGTTTTTAGAAACATCTCATAACATACCAACACTTGATATAAATGGTATCAAGTGGCATGTATTCCTAAATTTGCTTTTCTCACTCCACATTATGTTTTTGGTATCCAAGTTAAGGATTATTTGTGATTCACCCCTTTTTGCTGTTTTCATAGAGTACTATCTGCATGAGAAATTTCTATTATTAGTTATGTACTTACATAAGCTATTCATAGCTGATCCATATAATACACTACTATTATTTTTCTTTTTCCTTTTCCACATTGTTTCGCCCAACCCCAGAGTTCATAGTTGTCCTGTTTCTTAGTTTTCTACATACCCAAAACTCTCCCCTAATTTTGTAAATCTCTTCTCAATAGATACAAATACTCTCAATATTTTATCAACTTCACCTTCTTGGAAAAAAAAATCTCCCCAGATCCTTCTGTATTCTGATTTGAACTGGTTGCTCAATAGGCTTTCTATTCAGCTATCAGGTTCAGATTTTCCTTTCCCTCATCTGGAGGGTTCTCTGTACCTCTCTTTCATGGTAGACCTTCTACCTGCTATATCTTATGTTTCTCTTTATTTTCGCTCTTACTTTTCATGGTGAACATTTCACAGTAGCTTCCTGAGAAAGGATGAATGGAGACTTAGCACATCTTAAAATGTCATTAATCTATATTCATATTTGTTCATTTTTGCTGGGTATAGAATCCTAGGTTGGAATTAATTATCCCTCACATATTTGAAGGTGTTGTTCCATTGTCTTCTTCTACCTTTTTATCCAATATGCTGGATATTTGGTGTGCCCTATCATTCTGGAAACTCATGAAAATGTCCTTGAATTACTTCTTTTATTTCCTGCTCTCCATTTTTATCTCCTAGAACCCTTACTGTTCAAGTGTTGGGCCTCTTAGACTAGCTAATATTTTCCCTCTATTTTTTATGGAGTTAACTTACACAGTAAGGTACATAAAACAAAGTACAGAAAGGTATACAAGTCAAAAAATTTTTACCTTTTACATTTACATCCAAGGTATAAAACCTAGGGAGACACATTCATATCAATACACCATATGGTATTACAAGGCTCCCCAACCCCTGGTGTGTGGCCTGTTAGGAACCGGTGCACAAAGCAAGAGGTGAGCGGCAGATGAGCGAGCTAAGCTTCATCTGTATTTACAGCCACTCCCCATTGCTTGCATTACCACCTAAGCTCCACCTCCTGTCAGATCAGTGGCGGCATTAGATTCTCATAGGAGCGCAAACCCTATTGTGAACTGTGCATGCGAGGGATCTAGGTTGCATGCTCCTTATGAGAATCTAATGTCTGATGATCTGAGGTGGAGCTGAGGCAGTGATGCTAGTGCTGGGGAGAGGCTGCAAATACAGATTATCATTAGCAGAGAGGTTTGACTGCAAGGAGACCATAATAAATCAATTGCTTGCAGAGTCATATCAAAACCCTATCAGTGAGTGGCAAGTGACAATTAAGCTGCATCTGGTGGCAAGCTATATAGTGGCAAGTGAGTTGATGTCTTTCAGTTGTACAGCTGTATCTGGTGGCAGGCTTTAAGTCAGAATCTGACACTTATTTTAGTCCGTGTGTGGCCCGCCCATTATTTTATTTACCACTTTCGTCCATGCCTCTTTCCCACACTGCACACTTGTCTCAGTCAGTTTTGGTAAGCCCACAAGCTAACCCTAGCCAAAATGAGTAAAAAACAAACGTTGCTGGAGAGCTTCTTTGAAAAGAGGGAAAGACCCAATGATGAGACAGCAGAAGACTCTAAGACTGCCAACAAAAAGAAAGTGCATTTAAAAGAAAATACCAAGAGTCCTACTTAAATTACAGGTTCACTGGAACAGGTGATTCACATTCTCCAAGCCCGCTTTGTATAATATATGGCGACCGGCTATCCAATGAAGCCATGAAACCTTCAAAAGTGCTTCGCCACATGGAGACCAAGCACCCTGCATTAAAAGACAAGCTTTGGAGTTTTTCAAAAGAAAAAAACATGAACACGAAGAACAGAAGCAATTGTTGAAGGCCACCACTTCATCAAATGTGTCTGCAAGGAGAGCATCATTCTTAGTGGCTAACCACATTGCTAAAGCCAAGAAGCCCTTTACTAGGGCTTCTTCTATTGGTAAAGAGTTGATCCTGCCTGCTGCTAAGAACATATGTCGTGAACTTTTAGGAGAAGTTGCAGTTCAAAAGGTGGCACGTGCTCCTCTTTCGGCTAGCACCATAACTAGACGAATTGAAATAGAGGATTATTAGTATCCTCAGAGGATACTGAGGCACAATTGTCAGAGAGGATTAATGAGTCACCGTGGTACGCAATCCAAATTGACGAGTCTACTGATGTTGACAACAAGGCAACAGTGCTTGTTTTTGTGCGATATACTTTTCAGGAGGATGTGCACGAGGATATGTTATGTGCACTTTTTTTTTTTTTTTTTTGGCTGTGTTGTATCTTCGTTGCTGCACGCGGGCTTTTTCTAGTTGTGGCAAGTGGGGGCTACTCTTCGTTGCAGTGTGCGGGCTTCTCATTGTGGTGGTTTCTCTTGTTGCTGAGCACGGGCTCCAGGCGTGCGGGCTTCAGCAGTTGTGGGATGTGGGCTCAGTAGTTGCAGCACACAGGCTCTAGAGTGCAGGCTCAGTAGTTGTGGCGCACAGGCTTAGCTGCTCCGCAGCATGTGGGATCTTCCCGGACCAGGGCTCGAACCCGTGTCCCCTGCATTGGTAGGTGGATTCTTAACCACTATGCCACCAGGGAAGTCCCTGTTATGTGCACTTTTGTTGCCAACCAACACCACAGCTGCAGAACTATTCAAGTCTTTGAATGATTACATATGAGGAAAACTGAATTAGTCATTTTGTCTCGGTATATGCACGGACAGAGCGGCTGCCATGACTGGACAGCTTTCTGTTTTACTACTCGGGTCAAAGAGGTCGCTTCTGAATGTGAGCCTACGCACTGTGTCATCCATAGAGAAATGCTGGCTAGCTGAAAAATGTCACCTGAACTTAGCAACGCTTTGTGGGATGTGATTAAAATTATCAACCACATTAAAGTACATGTCCTTAACTCACGTCTGTTCGCGCAGCTCTGTGAAGAGATGGACATAGAGCACACACTTCTTCTCTTATGCACAGAAGTGAGATGTCTTTCTAAAGGTAGATCACTGGCCAGAGTTTTTGAGTTACAAGAGCCGCTCCAGAGATTTCTTTTAGAAAAACAGTCACCACTGGCAGCAGCACATTTCAGTGACACAAAATGGGTCACAAAACTTGCTTACTTGTGTGACATATTCAACCTGCTCAACGAATTCAATCTGTCACTTCAGGGGAGAATGACAACTGTGTTCAAGTCGGCAGATAAAGTGGCTGCAATCAAAGCCAAACTGGAATTATGGGGGTGATGAGGGAACATTGGGATTTCTGACATGTTTCAAACATTAGCAGAGATTTTGAAAGAGACTGAGCCAGGGCCTTCCTCCTCCCAGCTGGTGCATGATCACCTATCTCAGCTTTCAAAAGAGTTTGAGCATTACTTCCCAACCACAAAAGACCCCCGAACTGGGAAGGAATGGATCTGCGACCCATTTGTGAATAAGCCAGGTGAATCGACTTTGTCTGTGCCAGAAGAGAATCAACTGCTTGAGATCGCAAATGACGGTGGCCTTAAAAGTATGTTTGAGACAACTTCAAATCTCCATACCTTCTGGATGAAAGTCAAGGTGGAATATCCTGAGATTGCCACAAAAGCACTGAAAAGCCTGCTTCCATTTCCTACACCCTATCTTTGTGAGGCAGGGTTTTCTGCAGTGACAGTAACCAAAACGAGATCACGGAGGAGACTGGACATAAGCAACACACTTCAGGTGTCACTGTCTCCCATCACCCCCAGATGGGACCATCTAGTTGCAGGAAAACTAGCTCAGGGCTCCCACTGATTCTGCATTATGGTGAGTTGTAGAATTATTTCATTATATATTACAATGTAATAATAACAGAAATAAAGTGCAAGTAAATGTAATATGCTTGAATCATCCTGAAACCATTATCCTCCCAGCCCCCCAGGTCCGTGGAAAAATTGTCTTCCACGAAACCGGTCCCTGGTGCCATAAAGGTTGGGGACCGCTGCTGTATGATACCCACCCCTGATTGGTAGCCACTATTCTGACCCATGACCATAGTTCTGATTATTCTTGAAATTCATACAAATGGACACATGCACTATATACCTGTGACTGGTTTCCTTCACCCCATAGTTGCATTTTCAGATTCACTCGCGTTGTTGCCTGTGGTAAGTTTTGTTATTTCTAATGCTACGATCTAATCTTATTAAATTATCTATTCTATTTTCTACCTCTCTTTATTTGTGTACACTTGCTGGGGGACTTCCTCAACTTCATTTTATAACCCTTTATACAATAAATTTTTTTTAATTTTTGCTTTTAAAAAAAATTTTTTTTTTAATTCTCCTTGCTCATTTTAATTCCCTGTATGTTCCTACTTAACAGGAACACATATGTGCATGTATAAATATACTGTTTTTGTTTGATTGTCTCTTATCTCTCAAGATATTAATTTTAGTTTATTCTATTTTTTATGTTTTTTCTTCTCCCTGCACATTCTCCATGTTCTCCAAGTAGCTTTTTATCTGTTTGTTTTGGTCTCTTTTTTTGTTAATGTCAAATGCGTCCTTCTAATGCCTAATGATATTTAATAGTAGGGCACTGGCTTCTCCAGCTGTGCTGGACAGTGCCAAAAAGACCCACTTCTTTCTTGCCTCATCCATAACACTGAGATGTGCTGCATGAAGGGGGAGTGGGAAACAGCTAGGAGAACAGCAACTGAGGCTCTCAGAGGGCATTAAAGGGATGTAGGTCCTACAAATGCATCACGGACTCTATTAGGAAGCCTGTCCATGAGCCGCTGTGGATGCCTCACCTGAGGATCCCATCAACTGGTCCCCGGTTGGCACCTCCAATGCTCTGTGCACCTCATCCACACACATTCCCACCTTGTGGCCAGCTCCCCACACACAACCCCAATGCAGCAAGAGTAAACCTACGCAGGCTGCTAGTGTGCACATGAAGAAAACTGGTCCACCTCTACAGTATTAGGAGAAACCACACAGACTCACACATTCAGCACTACTCTAGGGAAAGTAAACAAACAGGAGGTTGTTAGCACCCACAGCACAGCTTTGTAGGATCAAGAGAAGTCATACAAGCTTAAGAATTCCACCAGAAGAGGGAACAAGAAGTGTGAAACAGGTATTTCCATAGAAAAGGTCTGAGAAACATACACAAATCAATGTGATACACCATGTTAATAGAATAAAATACAAAAATCACATGATCCCTCAATAGATGCAGAAAAAGCATTTGAAAATTCAACATCCTTTCACGATAAAAACTCTCAACAAATTGTATACATACCTCATAATAAAGGCCTCAACATAATAAAGGCCATATGTGACAAGCCCACAGCTAAAATCATATCAATAGTAAAAGCTGATATCTTTTCCTTTAAGATCAGGAACAAGACAAGGGTATCCAGCCTCAACACTCCTATTCAACATAGTACTAAAAGTCCTAACTGAGCAATTCAGCAAGAAAAAAAAAAGCATTCAAATTGGAAAGAAAGAAGTAAAAGTGTCTCTGTTTGCAGATGATGTGATCCTATATATAGAAAATCCTAAAGAATTCATCAAAAAACTGTTAGAATTACTAAACAAATTCAGTGGTTTCAGGATACAAAATTGATATACAAAAATCAGTTGAATATATGCTAACAATGAACTATCTGAAAAAGAAATAAAGAAAACAATCCCATTTACCATTGCTCAAAACAATAAAATCCTTTGGAGGTGAAAGATCTATACACTGAAAACTACAAAACATTGATGAAAGAAACTGAAGAAGACACATAACTGAAAAAATATTCCATGTCCATGGATCAGAAAAATTAATATTGTTGTTAAAATGTCCATACTACTCAAAGTCATTCAATGTAATTCCTATCAAAATTCCAATTGCATTTTTCATAAAAATAGAAAAAATATCCTAAAATTTGTATGGAACCACAAAAGACTTCAAATAGACAAGCCAATCTTGAGAAAGAACAAACAAACAAACAAACAAACAAAAACTGGGGGCATCACACTTCCTAATTTCAAACTATATTATAAAGCTATAGTAATTAAAACAGTGCAGTACTAGCATAAAAATAGACACACATACCAATGGAACAGAATTCAGAGCGAGAAATAAACCCATGAATATACAGTCAACTAATATTTGCTAAGGGATCCAAGAATACTCAGTGGGGAAAAGACAGTCTCTTCAATAAATGATGTTAGAAAAACTGGATGTCCACATGCAAAAGAATGAAATTGGACCCCCTATCGTACACCATGCACAAAAACTAAGTCAAAATGGATTAAAGACTTAAATGTAAGACCTGAAGCCACAAAACTCTTAGAAGAAAACACAGTGGTAAAAAGCCCTTTGACATTGGTCTTGGCAATTTTTTTGGATATGACACCAAAAACACAAGTAATAAACAAATAAATAAATAAACAAGCAGGACTACATCAAACTGAAGCTTTTGCATAGCAAAAGAAAAAATCAACAACATGAAAAGGCACCCTACAGAATGGGAGAAAATATCTGCAAAATACATATCTGATGAGTGGTTAATATCCAAAATATATAAGGAACTTATACAACTCAACAAAAAAAACCAACTAACCAGGGAAGAGGAACTGAATAGACGTTTTCCAAAGAAGACATACAGATGGCAAAAAACCCAAATGATCCATTTAAAAAATGGGTAGAGGGCCTGAGTAGACATTTTTCCAAAGAAGACATAAAAATGGCGAATATGGATATGAAAAGGTGCTCAACATCACTAATCATCAGGGAAATGCAAATCTATACCACCATCAAAATTAAAGAATGAGATATCACTTATTAGCATGACTATTATCAAAAAGTAAAGAGATAAGGGTTGGCAAGAATGTGGAGAAAAGAGGACCCTTGTGCACTGGTTGGTGGGAATGTAAATTGGTACAGTCACCATGGAAAACAGTATGGAGGTTCCTCAAAAAAAATTAAAAATAGAACTACCATATGATCCAGCAATTCCACTTCTGTATATGTCTGAAGAAAACAAAATTATTATCTTGAAGAGATATCTGCACTCCCATATTCACTGCAGCATTATCGAAGCATTATTCACAATAACCAAGTCATAGAATCAACCTAAGTGTCCACTGATGGATGAATGGATAAAGAAGATTGATACACACACACACATACATACACAATGGAATATTATAGCAATCCTGTCATTTGAGACAACATGAATGGATCTTGAGGCCATTATGCTAAGTAAAATAGGTCAGAACAAGAACGACAAATACTGCATGACTTCACTTATATGCAGAATCTATAAAAGTCAAACTCATAAAAGCAGAGGGTGGAATGGTGTTTGCCAGGGGCTGGGAGATGGGGGAAATGGAGAGATATTGGTCAAAGGGTATAAACTTCCATTTACTGTAGAAGACAGATACGTTCTGGAGATTTAATGTATACAGCATGGTGACTACAGTTAACAGTACTGTATTATATACTGGAAAGCTGCTAAGAGAGACATCTTAAATTTTTTCACCATTTAAAAAAAAAAAGGTAATAGTGTGATGTGATGGACGTGTTAACTAACCTTACTGTGGTAATCATATCACAATAAATATGTGTATCAAATCATCACACTGTACACCTTAAATTTACATAATGTTATATGTCAACTATAGCTCAATAATGCTTGTGGCAGCAGTGGGGGGGGGAAGAGTAGGGCACTAAAGAGCTGAGTGGAAGGTCAATAGAATGGGATGGGGCTTGCTGACAGTGGTACTCACTGAAGGATGATCTGACTAAGCCATGTCTTTGGGGAACCTCCAAAGAAGCTGTAAGTCTTTCCTTCTTGGACTTCTTACATTCACTAGAGAAAACTCTTCCAATCTCTTGCCTTGGCAGTATATGCCTGATTACCTACATCCTGTGAGCTGACAGAGAAGACTGGAAGTCTCAATATTCAACATGCAAAAATTTCATTGACTATCCCTGATTTCAACAGAGTACCCATCTGCCTTCTGCCTTTTACTGTTTTGTGGTATTCTTAGTCCTGGTACCCTTATTTTACCCTTTACAGAAAATATGCCTTTAGACTTCTGCCACGTAAGACAGGCACTGTAGCCCAGCTACAGTGAGGAGGTGAGGAGGTGAGGAGGATGGGATCTTGGAAACCAACTGCTTCTTAAATAGATTTTAAAATCAGTTCTCCTGTTTTTAACCCCATTTTAACTTCCACTTCCAGAGGTACCCAGTGTTTTCAATCCTGAGTAGTATGAGATCCTGGTATGTAAATCAGTTTTCTCAGTTTTCCCCTCTGCCAACTTATAACTGAGCTTTCTCAGGTCTGCTAAGTTAGCACTCATGCATCTGGCTTTCCATCTTCCAAATTTTATAACTTATCTCATCTCCCATTTTCTTTGCCTTTGTGAGTTTATTTATTTTAAAGCCCCTTTAGTTTCCTTTTAGAGGGGCTTTGGGAACGACCTGAGCTATCAGCATGTGTTTAATCTGTCACATCTAAGCAGAAGCCCTTTTTATTTTTTTTTTTTACTATATTTCAATAATGAATAGAAAATTCACAAAGCAAGAAATTAAATTTAGATTGTAGTTGTCCCTTTCCAAACCTAGCTTCCCATAAGCTCCTTCTTTCTCAGTACAAGCCAGAGGAAAGTGAAAATTTTAAATCAAGCGGTTATTTCATCTAAATAAAACCAATAAAACTCACATGACAAATATCTTTCCATGATTGAAAATGGATCGATGTTTTGGCATAATTTAGAATATGACTAAATAATCTGCTAAATTCCAATACATCCACTCAAAATATTTTTCTTTTATGATAGAATCAAATTAATTTCTTTGGCCTATAATAAAAATTCTTTATTTTCTGTGGAATATAAATTTTATTTGCCACTATCATTAGCTCACTGCTATATTTCAGATTATCTGGGCCACCTAAATTCTAAGTTGTTTAATAGGTTGTTTTAGTTATCAACACATTATGTTCTTGATAATAAAACACTTTTTAAATCAGATGCCTCGAAGATAAGAAAGCCTAGATAATTCACACACTATTTTAATTTTGAATACAAAATTTCTTTCAACGTGCTGATAATATAAAATATTTGTCAGAGTTTTAAACAATCAATCTTTAAAAAAATATAAAGAATCAAATGTGAAGCAGTTATTTTGTGTTTTATTCTGTGGTAGTCAAGAAATGATTATTGAGAAAGTAAAAGACAGCCATAGTTTAAATAACATATTTGATGGTATTAAATAATTAGTTCTTATCATAAACCTATTTTATTCTTAGTAATTAAAATTCACTCTGCATCAAGTTGCTATGGCAACACAACTTCACTGAAAAAATAAATTCTTCAAGTTCTGCCACGAAGCATGCTGCTGACCTGAAGACTTTATTTTGAGAATAGGTAGAAAAATATATAATTTTCCAGTTCATAAATGTCTAATCAATACTTAGAATTGCTTTCCAATCTATAGCAAGAGTTTTACTCTCAGAGTCCTGGGGACTGAGGCTTTTTATTTGGCTTTCATTTCCTTATACCTTTAATAAATGAAAACATTCTTGATAAGAACCATTTCAGCAGGGCTCACCTCAGGCAAATTGGCTCCAACTATAAATAGTAAAATCTGCCATCTGCCTTTCTATTCTTGTGCTGAATGCAGTGCTGGCATTGTGTTCACACTTCACTGGTGCCAGGCCTGATGCTGTATAGCCAGCAGCAACAGAAAATAATAGTGCAAGACAGAGATAATGAAGTGAAGAACAGAAATGGTACTACTATAATTAACTGCTGTTTTGATATTCACCACAATAAAGGATATACCATGGTGTGGAGAGGGCCTAAAGCCACATTTCATCTTAGCCTCGTAAACGGGTTTGAAATCAAACTCTGGTTGGAGCCCAGTGATTTTACATCACTGAAGACTAATTCAGATGTAAAGAACCTAAGCACAGTTAGCAATATATGTTTGTCATGTTAGAAAGAGGCTCCATAGTTGTACCACGTATTTTTTATTCTAATGATAGTTAATGAAGCATTTCTTTCTAAAATCACAGGTATTTTACTGTTCTGTTTTAAAGAGAGAAGCTCTTGAAATGACGAAAGAGCCCTTTTGCTGTACCTGACCCTTCCTCACTCTTTCAGTTCTGAAACCCCATGCAAATTTTCATTTCAGTGCAGCTCCCATGATTTCTCTTGGGATATTTTGAATCCTCGCTACTGTAAGATACCAACCTTTTCTCAGTCTCGCCATTACATACATCCGACCTATTTTAAATAGAGAGTGACTGTCAAGGAAGTCATTTGTACATTGTAATTGAAGAGGAATGTACACAGGGCAACTGCCATATTGTATATTCCTATATAGTAACCCTGTTACTCCTGTATCAGTAATTACTGAAGCCATTATCTTACTTACATAGTCAGCAGCCAACGCCAGGAGGCACCATTCACTCCTGGAGTAAGTGCCATTTATATAAGAACACAACATGAATGGTGTCCCTAGAGTTGTGCAACATGACAGTACTAAATGTATACTTAATGCCTAGGATGAGATGAGAACAGAGTAGATTGTTTTGGTTTTGTTTTTGGTACGTTTTATTTGTTTTTAACTTCCCCATGTGGTTATAACACACAACCAGGATTGAATACCACTGGCCTAATAATATCAATATCTGATCCAAAGTCTTTCAAGATAAAAATGAATGATTTAACCCTCTAAAAATTTTTACCTAAAATTGATTCCTAGCTTTTACATTTAAAAAATCAGTAATATTCTTACTGATTAATGTTAACAAACATCAAATATAAAGCATTATGTCAATGCAAAAATGGCATCAAAAACAATGTCACTTTTGTAAAGATATAAAACAAAGGCAATTAGGGAATTACAACGTAATACATGTAAGACCACGAAATATTCTTTAGGAGTGGAACACTTTGCTTCATGAGAGAAATAAATTTACTGAGATAAGTAAAGTACCATCTGGAAGGCTACTATAACCACATAGCATTTATAGTGGCTTAGCTGATTTTTTACTTCCTAATAAGCTGAGAGGAAGTTTAACAGGTACAGCTCTGACTGACTGCTACCATGTATTTCTACAGTGTCTATTTCTATGGATCCAGACTTAAAAACTTGCCTTCCTAGAAGTTGTATTAGTAGTCTCCTAGAATTGGAGGGATATTACTTGTTCACTACCGATCTATAATGTTTTACAGAGAGTCACTTGCCAGGAGAGAATTTCTGGCTCTCTTAGAAATAAAGATGGAGGACCTTACAAGGATTTTCAAAGACAAAAATATTGCAAAAGATGTTAGTATTTCTTTCAAATTATTTTTAATGGGTCCTATTTAGCCAAGTCCTGCTTCGACATTTCTCCCTATAAAACATATTTGAAATGAAATAAATATTTCCCATGTTTAACTTGATATAATAAAACCTATTTTAATATCATAAAGTTAGACTGCATCCCCGTAATACTGCACTAATTATAATAATGTTATACCTTAGTGAAATATTATTCATACGTGTAACTGAAATCTTCCTGTTAGTGAAATTGCAGGAATCTTCCAACAGGTTTCTTTTGGAAATAATTCATTAGCTCCACATTTTAAAGGAATTATGAGCTAACACTTGAATAAAGAACTATATTTATATATGCATTTTATAGCATCTATAATTTTTTAAAAATTACTGTTCAAATACCTGGATTCAAATCTCACCTCTGCCACTTATTATGGCTATTTATTTAACCTTGTTAAGCCTCAGTTTCTTCATCTATGATACAAGGGTAATTTTAACACCTAATTCATACGGTTGTTTTGAGGATTAAATGAGATAAGGTATATAGTATTTATCACAGTGCTTGGCAAATAGTGTGCACTCCATAAATATTATCCATTATAATTATCTCTTATGATTTAATCATAGTGGGCTGGTCTAAATTCAGCCTTTACATTAAGCTAAGAACCACTGTTTTTAGGATGTTATTCATACTAATATGGAAAATTTTAATGCTTTAGTCTTAGTTTCTTGACTTTCATAATTATCTATATTGTTAACAAGAGTTCAGTTTTTTGCATTTGAATATTTGGAAGTGATCTTCCAAGAACCATTATTCCTATTTTAATTAACAAAGATTTAGCAGGTGCCGAAGAAATGTCTTCAAGTGATCTAAACGACAAAATCGGTTAAAACCCAAACTCAAGATAGGTTACTAGCTACATCATTTTTTCAATAAAAATAATTTCCAGCATTATGCCTTTAACACTACTGCGAGTAATAAGAAAGACTACCTGTATTTATAGTACGCTTTACCTGAGTATGTGTTAGCCAATATGCATTAAATGCTCACTATGCACAGAGCACTTCAATACATCCAGTCACAGTGAGTTATTACAGAGCTTAAAAATATCATCACTGTTCTTAAAAAACTTGCAATTCAATGAAAAATATATAAGTATGGTTACCACAATAACAAATACATAGAAAGTAACAACAGGTGTGTTTATTAAAGACCATATGTAGAAACTGACCAATTTGCAAATGAAACAAATCAATTTTTCAACTACAGTATAATACTTAAGAGCTCTCAGAATTATTAGATGTATGACCTCAAACTACAGATAAGCAGGAAAAAGAACTCCCCTGCCAAGTGGCAGCAAGCTCTGTGGGAGAGTTTTCTGCTGATAAATCTCACACACACACACACACACACACACACACACACACACTCACTCACACACAATTTTCAAAGCTAGAATAACTCAAGTATCTTCTAACTGATTTCAAGATTTTGTCCAATCTTATTAAAGGAGCAGATTATTTTACTTTGCAAAGGTAGTGAGTATTTCAGATGAATTTGACTTGGTCTTAGTATTTGTCCATTCCTCTAGATTATCTGTAATTACAAGACCTACTTCATAGGATTATTTTGAGATATAAATGAAATAATCCTTGTTGGGTTTAGCACAACACCCAGTATATACCAAGTGCTCATTGCTGGTTAATGATTCTTTTTCTTATTGTTATTCGGTAAATACTATGTAACAGTGCTAGCAGTTTTTATGGAATGCCTAGTTATGGCCCTTTGTGCACATTAGGAAAAAGCACCCCTCCCCCTGGACTAGTGGATGGTACAATCCCAAACCAAGGGGCACACCTGAGGGAGCTGAGTAGCAACCTGCCTCCTAGCCAGGCTCCCTTCAGCTGGGTATCAGCCCTGAATAAAGTACCTGTAGATGGGGAGGGAAAAAACACCTCCTGAACAAAATGAGTTTTAAAGCAGAGGGTGAAATGAGGGAAGAAGCATTAGAAAACACATAGGAATATTAGGAAATAAATCAAAGAAATTTATTCAAAGGGATGGCAGGTGTGAATGTTAAAGAATAATGTACTTCATAAGCAAGATTCTTTATTAGAGTAGATACAGACTCGGACATAACAGAAGAAGAAGGAAGTCATCTGGATGGGGAAGAGAGGGTTAAGGGTAAAATCCTGAAGGAACATGGTGTACCTAGAACCATATAGAAAAAGGTGTAATGAGAAACTCAGATACTATGGGTAGGGGATGAATTGGTATGAAGAGATGAACCAGATTCAGTTCCTGGTTGTCAGTCTTCATACAACTAGTCCTTTCTATCAATACTACAAAATTTAATATATACTGGTGGGCTGATTCTCAGAAAGGGAACATCTATAAACTCATTCACTGGAGCACTACATCAGCTAATTTCCACAGTGAGAACCTCAGGTCCTATAAAGGCAAGTGGGCAGAGGCTCTCTCCAGCAAACTTACACTTCATCTAGACACCTGGCATTGGTTAGTTTTGCAAGTGTCTCTGACAACAAAATCTCCACTTAGTCAAATTCACCAAGGATCACTAGTTTTAGCACATTTCCTTCCTCTTTGCCATTTGTATTTATCATCCTTGGCACATTCTGGCCAAATGCTTAATATTATCCGTGCCTACTCTACTCTTAACCCAGACCATTCTGATGGCACCTTTCACTGAGCTCTTGAGAATAATGAGTTAACTCTCCTATATTCTTCAAGTTTTCACTGATTGTTCCTTTAACAATCTGGCTTTCTTTCTCAACCTCTCCAATGCAAATGATTTCTTGTGCGACCCCCCACTCCTCAGTTCCTCTTTGCCAATTACAGATCACTGTTCCACCAACTTCTCATTTTCAAGTCCTAGCCATAAACTTCTACCAATCTATTCCCACCCTCATAACCCTCCTCCACGGACTTTAAAGGTTTAAAGGTTAGTCTTTGTCCTATTCCTTCTCCTCAAAAGTGACTTTAATAGCCACACTGACCACTAGCACTTCCTGAACTTCAGTGATCTTCATTTCCACCCACTCCAATTATCTACCATTACCACTATCCTAATAGCTATGACCTACTTCATATCCCAGACTCTGAACACTATAACCCTCAACTCTCTTTCCACTATCTGATTCCTCACTCCAGTAAACACTCATTTTAGTCTCCCATCAATTCATCAAAACTCTTTTGGTTTCACTTGCCTCTCTACCCAGCTTCATTTGCAACCATTTCAAATACATCATCAATAGCACCCTCTATTCCTTCTCCTCTGGAAATTTTGCTATGCAAAACTTACAAATTTCCAACTTTGGATATTTTCTAGTCTATTGTCTTTACTGTCAGTTTCTTTACTCTCATTTCCAAGATGCTAAGCACTGCTAAAAAAAGCCACCAAACCATGCTTCTTGGGGCTAAAGCAAATGTGTATCTAACTTCAGTAAGGCTTTTGTTATGGCTAAGTAATCCATGTTGTCTTTTCTTGTGTCCACTTAAGCAGGTTCACATTTCCCACGATGGTCATTTAAAATCTTTCCTGCTCTCTTCAACCTCAAACTCCATCTCACCTACTCTTAGTCTTAGCAGATGACCTCACCTATACTAAAAAGCTGAAATTCTCTCAACTTCCCTCTTCTTCACTTCATACCTCAATATCTGTTCTATTTGCTGGATATTTAGAAATTGTTCCTCCTGCTTTTCAGTGTGAACCCTGGACATCTGACTCTTCACTCCTCTCTTTCTAACTTCTACTGTATTCGTTATGTGAACAATCTCTTATATCTTTCATTCCCTACATAGATTCTTCCCAAGTCAAACAAACAAACAAAGAAAATAACCTCTCTTAACCCCAAAAGCCGGTCTAAAGATACCATCTCCTCACCCCTTTCTTTTGTGGTTTAAGCCACAACTGGGCTTCCAAAGTGAGGGAAAGGCAACAAGGGGGTATGTACCATAATCCACTTGGATGTAGAAAGAAAACAGTCAAATTTTTCACATTTATTTTAATTTAATCTAGTTTATTTATACTTCCGTATATTTTATAACATATGAGTGCAAGAGCGTATGTGTGCAACTCATAAATACATAAATATATGAGTGCAGTAGGTTATGTATATAACTTCTAAATAAGTAAATTTACAAAAATTAAAACTGTGTGCTCAAATGTATTTTACTGACAGGGTATGCACTCAAAAAAGTTTGGAGAACAGCCAATGGCAGCTCAGAGCTGGCGGGGAATACCTGAAGCCTCTCTTGTCATGCAGTCCAGGATTTAATTCCTCTAATTTCTGTCTGAGCGTCGGTTTAAGAATAGAGAGAGAAGGCTGCTGAATTTAAGCCTCCCTTTACAAAGAAAAAGAAGAAAGGACAGCAAGGTTGAGGAAAAAACCCCACTGGCGTAAATAACTGAAAAGCAGCACAGCAATCAGAGCTTCCTCGCACAAGAGCACCACAGGCTAGCATACACACACGTGCTAATTGGATGGTGGGTAACAGGCAGAGAGCATCAAAACTTAATTGGGGGGGAGGGGCTCAAGACCCTTTTAGAGGGTCCTCAAGGTCAAAACTATCTTCCTGCTAACACTAAGATGTTATTTACCTTTTTTACTCTCTCAAGCGTACAGGAGCGTTTTCCACAGGCCACATTACATGTGATAATGCAACAAAGTGAATGCAAAGCAGATTTGAGATCCTGACTGGTCTATATTAAGACAGATATTAGAGATTTTCAAACATGTAAAACACCATCACTCGTCTCACTTAATTATTTTTATGTTAGAAAAGTTATTTTTCATTAAAAATGCTATGGTAACATATAATGAACTTATAAATGTTATTTTAGATAAATTAATAAAACATTTTAAAAATGTTTCAGTCTTTCATTTCTAACATGGTAAATATGAATAGCTAAAATCCACATAAACAAAACCTTTTTGTGGTCCTCAATAATTTTATAGGGTATAAAGCAGTCCAGAGACTAAAATATTGAGAATGGCTATAATAGACATATAAATGAGATTTAAGGTCTGGGCTGCAAATTTGGATCCAATCAAAAATCTGTCAGAAAAAAACTGTGATTAGAAAGAATGGGGTGGGCTTCCCTGGTGGCGCAGTGGTTAAGAATCCGCCTGCCAGTGCAAGGGACACGGATTCGAGCCCTGGCCTGGGAAGATCCCACATGCTGCGGAGCAACTAAGCCCGTGTGCCACAACTACTGAGCCTGCGCTCTAGAGCCCGCAAGCCACAACTACTGATCCTGCATGCCACAGCTACTGAAGCCTGTGCGCCTAGAGCCCCTGCTCCACAAGAGAAGCCACGACAATGAGGAGCCCGCGCACCACAACAAAGAGTAGCCCCCACTCACAGCAACTAGAGAAACCCTGCTCACAGCAACGAAGACCCAACACAGACAAAAATAAATAAATAAATTTATTAAAAAAATAAAAAATAAAAAAATAGAAAGAATGGGGTGTTTGTAAAAAAAAAAAGAAAAAGAAAAAGAAAAGAAAAATCACCATCTTGCTCAAGAAACCAACGTTAGCTAATATAAAAAAACCAAAAAAAGAAAATTTCTCTTAGGAAAAAAACTCCACACTGAACCTTTGAAGCTTCTGGGACTGTAGGTTCTGCATTCAACTTCTTATACAGAGGTTTTGGCCATGTACGCATCTACTTAAATAACAGAGTGTAATGTTTAAACACACAGGTATCATTATATTACATGATAAAAATCAGTAAACTGTATGAGCTATAACTTATAGCAAATTACCTTCGTTTATCTCATGGTGTTTAACTTCTGAGTAACTCCCTTACCTTAAGATAAAAAGCTTTTTTTTTTTTTTAAAGTTTTTTTTGATGTGGACTATTTTTAAAGTCTTTATTGAATTTGTTACGGTATTGCTTCTGTTTTATGTTTTTAGTTTTGGGCCGTGAGGCATGTGGGATCCTAGCTCCCCGACCAAGGATAGAACCTGCACCCCCTGCATTGGAAAGCGAAGTCTTAACCACTGGACAGCCAGGGAAGTCCCAAGATCAAGCTTCTTGAAGGAGTTGGCTACGGTTGCTGCTCCACCGCCTTCCCATTTCTTGTTCCCTTACAGTATGGCTTCTACCCCAATCCAAAACCCTAAGCTTTGAAAGGTGGCAAATGAACTCCACCAACAAAAATGATAATCTCCTCCCCTTTTCTGGATTAAAATGTAGCACAAGTTTCATGATTTAAAAGTCAAGTAGCACAAAACAGCCTATGTTTTCTCTTTTCACAAGATTCCTCTTCCCAGAAGCAACTGTTTTTCTTCTAATAATAATTCGCACAATACCTAAATATCCATAAGCTTATATAGCTATTTCTTGATTCATTCATTTCAGATTTTACTTATAGTTTCCTGCTCTGATAGCTGAACCTCCATCTTTAAATGGATATCAGCATTCATTGTTTCCACTTTTAGTTTTCAAGCTGCTCTCTTCCTTTGACTTTCACCCCACTATGCATCATCCCAAAATATACCACAAACTCATAAAAATGTGTACAATTTATTTTGTTTGGTTTTACAATTTTTCATACGAAGAATGCTTAAAATGTAGACTATTACATATCTAAATTATTTGTGCTAGATACTCATTGTAGATAATTTTAAATAAGTAAAATTAATAATTTTAGATAATTTCAGTACACCATTAGGAGAAATTCCATATCAAAATAGACAAGCTATAAATAAATTTTAAATATTTTTACATTAGTTAAAACATGATGCCAGTAATACAACTTAGCCTATATCATATGCTTTCCTAGAAGAGTGGCAACTGACAACAGTTACTAGGCTCAACATTTACTTCTTAGTTAGTAAATAACCTACTGAATGTCAGACATTATATTTCAAACTAGATAAAAGGAAATAATACTTAAAAATATATTGAGAAATATTATTGAGGGATGCTGTAGAATCACTGCTTTACAAATATTTAATGGATGCTAACTATCTAGGCCTTATATGAATGATTAAAATTGAAATAAAAGCACAGTTTGGTTATAATATTAACATCTGTTATGAAGCCTTCCTTTAATGCATTTGCATGACCTGCCAGCATGATAGTGCTATGACAGAACTCATTCTCAAGGAGGACTGTGGCTATCAGAGAGACTTAATTCCACTGCATTAATGTCACTATAGGTGAAGAATGTTAGCAGGATCTAGAAAAACTAGTACTACATACATTTCTGATTTATAACATAACTATCCTGAATAATATATTTTATACATGTACATGTTTAAATATTCACTCTTCTCTGAGTAGAACAATCTAGCCTAAAGCAATGTCTTCAGCAATCTGGGCTCCAGAAAAGAGTACATTTAGCACCACTGTCACAGAGGCCCCTCCAAATTCACCAGGTGAGTCATACAGTTCCAGATACTACGATTCTAATTCACCTAGCTACCTCATTGTGAATTCTTGGCCTGCTGCCCACATGTAAATTTAGAGAGGATTAGAGAAAGACTGAAGGCTTACAGTTGGTCATTATGCTCTGAAAACATGACTTTTCATACATGCAAGATGATAAATTTCAGTTGTCCCCTGTGCTTCCAAGAAGCAAATGTTTTAGAGCATAACATGTAAATTCTAGTACAGTCTTAAACATGGACTTCTATATCTCTATTCTATATCTTCTGTATTAGAGTAAAACGGGCTAAAATAGGTACTACCATACATTTCAAAAGTTATGTGAAGTGGTAGTTAGAAAATACACAAGTTCGCTAGAAGCCAGTAACTAGAATGGAAGAAATATAAGTGATAATACTACCATTACCACTGTCCCCAAGAATAATGTCAGCTATTAGCTATTGCCTTGAATAGAATACTAGGCTAGAAATGTTTGTCCCAAACAGTTAAGTCTTACTTTCTCATGAGTGCACTTGTTCTAAGAATAAATATATGGAGAAATCCTTTGTTCTTACTAATTAAAATTAAGATTGGTTTACTGTTCATTAAAAAACATCTAAAATACTTCACAACATGATTAGTTGTGTAAATAAGCCACATGCTATTGAAAAAGTCCAGCAGGAGAGAAATTAACCAGGGGACTTGATGGAGAGTCTGAAAATTTAATCAAATGGAAGGATGCATGCTCAGTATATCTAAAATTACTCCAGTAATGAAAAAAAGCATGAAATTTTAATTTCTCTTAAGTGGAAATTATGGCTTAATTTATTTTAGTTCCAGTGTTCTAAATTTGTGCTTTTAAGAGCAGGCTTACTTTAATTGTAAACATTTAGCATTACATGTGAGCCTCCTAGATTGTTTTATGACTAAAGAAAATTAGTCATAACCTAGTCTTCACTGAAAACATACATCTCTGCCTAAGTGTTTTGTTGGTAAAGAAACAGGTCTCATTCTCCTTAATCTGCAGCTTTCTGTATATTATAAATTTATTTCTTGACTTTGTGCTTAAAATCTACGTTGTCCTTTTTCTTTCATATTCTTCCATGTAATCAAAGCCATGCGGTTGCCTTTTAATGATGTTCTAAGCATTTATTCAAACAAGAAATACGATAACAGGTTAGGAATGTGGAGTTCCCTAAGTCATGTCTACTAGTTAAAACTTCAAAGTTATGACATAACATTTTCATCAAGATTCTGTTCCTCCTTCTGCCTAAAGTTTCAGTCATTTAATAAGAAAGAAAATCTGTGGATACTGATACATGGGAATATTTTTATTGTGGTTTGACAATCAAACAATTTAGTGTACTTTGAAAATCAACTAATTAATGTCCTGAATTAATATCTTAATAGAACAGTCTGTTTAACTATAGTAAGCTTTATAATTAATACATGACAAATTTCTTTGTTCACATGTAAGCAAAACATGGCATGTAGAGTCACTGAGAAACCCTGCATACATTTAATGAGCAGTTCCACTGCGGGTGTCTCCTCATTCAACACATACTTGGGTTGTAGGGTACCTGACCTCAGGGGTGAAGCTTTGTTTGTTTATACCTTGTGAAGGCAAAGGTGAGAGAAGCCACAGGAGCCCTAAGGTCTCTAAACCAAGTTCCTTTATCCAAATTCTGAAATAGTGTCTTCCCAACTTTTCTATGCTGTCTTGGTCAAGGATCATTTGATTAGAAGGAACAGGATCCGCTTAAGTTAGTACAGAGAAAGGGAATTTACTGAAAGGATATAGGACCCTTACTCAGAATCTTTGCAAATTCAGAAAAGAATAGCTGCGTCCCATGAAAGGTACCTTCCAATTCCTTCTTTCATTCATTTACTTGTCTATTCATTCAACCAATATTTATTGAGTACCTGATATGTGCCAGGCATTGTCTTAGGAGCTGAGGAAAGAACTGTGAACAAAACAGATGAAAAGAAAATCACTGCACTCATGAAGCTTACATATTAATATGAAAAGATACATGAATGGAAAAGAATGTAAAATATTTGAGGGAAAATATTCACTGCATTTGATGAAAGTATGGCACATGTGTAAAAAGAGGTTAAAAAGCTAGACTAAGATAAGCTTTGGAAGTGAGGTTGAAAATTATTGCCTTAGGTTATTTAAGATGCAGTAAAAACCCAGTGGAAGTTTTTAAACAGGGTAATGGCATAATCAGGCCAGAGCTTAAGGAAGACCTGAGCTATGAACAGTGGGTGGAATGGATGGGGGGTGGGAGGAGGGCAGGAAGACCAACGGCAAGCATTGCTACATTCCCAGTAAGATGTGTGGGCCTTAACCTTAGCAATGGGTAGTAAGAATAGAAATGGAGGAGATAAATTAGATGATGGTGGTGACATAAGTAGAATGGACATGCCTTTCACTGAATATGTAAAACTTGAAAAATTGTCAAACGTGGTGCCATGAACTGAAAACGATAAAGACTGTGTGTAGCAGAGGGTAGAGGGTTAGGGAGAATAGAGAATGATTCTTGACTTTTAAGATACTTAGTGCGAGATGTCACTACACTTCAAGTATAGATATCCAAGCAATGCAGTTTTTGGAGTCCAGGAGACTTGAAGACCAGAAATATATGTTTGGGAATCACTGCATAGAGTGTAAAGGTAGGAATATAAAGGACTTCTAAGGGATGGAGGGGGCGCTGAAGACAGCTCACTGAAGGATGCCTGTATTTAAAGTTTGAGAAAAAGGGATAATAAATGCTTTGTCAGAGAGTTAAGAAGAGCATAAAAAATCCAGCAATCTCAACTTAGATTATTGTAATGCATTCTTGTACATTACCTGAGGAAAAGGGATGAAGGAGGAGGAGGTGGGGGTTAGGGGATTATATATATAAACATACACAAAGTTAAAATATGACAAAAGAGAGGCAAGATGAATATTTTTAATTTATGTAAGCTGTTACATTATTAGGCCACATGCATTTCCCTTCCTCAGCAGGGATATAATATAGGGTATTACAATTTATCTTAGTAGTACCCACTGGGCTAGTTTTGATTACATAGAGATTTCTAGGCTAGGGTTCACTATGTTGAATGTAAGGCATTAAAGCTAAAATAAAGAAAGGGTATCTGAGCAAAAGGTTTTCATCAGTATTCTTCAAGCTTTAATTACCTTTCTCTAACACTATATGAGACTAGCTATTTTTCCTCAGAGATCTTCTAGCCAAAGATGCTCTAATTACCTTGCCTTGAATAGACTTTGCTCATCCCTATTTATATAGTGCTTTGAACATTTAAAATTTGCCAGTAGTTTTTAAAAGATGGTATAATACTATATCACTCCAATTTAATTAAACACAAATGTGCTCTTTTTTCATTCCTAACAAAATGAACACAACTAAACAGGGCTTGCACGTTATATAGAATTAATAAAACAGGCACTGTTTGTATATCAGAGTCACAAGTCTTTAGAGTCATATAATGTGTTTAATATCACTTCCAGGATGAGAAGAAAATAAGTCTTCTAATAAAAATATGTGACATTTGTTCAGAGAGGACAATCATTTCCTTGAGATATCCTCAGACTAGATGTGTCTCACAGATATATTCTTATGAATAACTTTTCTGAGGAATGATGCTATAACAATTTCTCTAGCACACCCAGGAGAAAACATCTCCCTCAAATAGAGAGCTGGGTAGAATACACAATTGCAAATGACATGCCAATTCATCATATGTCATCAGATCTTAACCATTTTTTCTCTGGCTATGGTACCATTTAGCTGAAAAGCAATCAAGATTCTTCCAAAGAGAACACTGAAGAAATGATGAAAAACTATATTAAGAAGTAAGAAAATAACCTTGAGATTCAATAGCAAAGTAAACTGCATAATTGTATGCGTTCAGAGAAAAAGCAAAGGACTGTGAAACAATAGTACATAAAAGATTTACTAAATATATTTCAAGGCACATTGAAAGCCTTGTAGAAAACCACATTAGAAAAATGTTCTCTCCCAGGGTGGTGAAATTTAGGGGAAAAATAGTAGATAGGGGATCTTGGGCCTTGTTTTATAACAACATGCTGCTGGAATTGTGTGGGGAGGATATGGGCTCCTCTTCCAGCAGAGTGGAAAATGGCAGAGTCTTTATTATCACTAGCACAAACAAATAGATACATGAAATCAGGAAAAAGAAATGTTTTTATTTATTCAAGATGTCATAATACTCATACAATTTTTAATGTACTTACAACTTTAAAACTCTCTTGAAATGCAGCTACAACATGCTAATTCATAGGTAGTGAAAATCCATTCAAGATAAAGCATGCCTTTATTGGCATGACTATGTTGTAGAGGATACAAACACTAAATAAAGTGTGTTTTCTACCTTTAAAGAACTTCTAACTATGTGAGTAATAGCTCTATTTGGTGAATATAAAATATGGTACACTAAAGATACTTAATAGTAAATCAAAATTCATCTTATTATCTATCATTAGGTTATAGTGTTTACTCATTTGATCCACTTCAAACCAATTCACTAGCCTATGGATTATCAAGGCTACTGCAACTCTCGTATATTTTTCCCCCTCTGTGTTTTTTTTGTTTTTTTGCTTTGTTTTGTTTTTACTATTACCACCTCTGAAAGAATGTGCCACGAGAGTAAATCAGTTTTGTTTGGTTTTTGGTTTTCTTTTCTTTTCTTCCTTCCTTTCTCTCTCTCTTTCTTTCTTTCAGCTTCTTGACTGCAGCTATAGTAAAAAAGAAGTTGTTGCATGGAAGTTTTGAAACTAATGATAACATTAAAGTAAGAGATGGAGGTCATCTATGAGTATCAATTACCTACTATAGTTGTCCTTAAAAACAGATAATAAAAACTGATAGAATAGGGTGTTAGAAGGTACTCATACTTTGTATGTCTATATATTTCCTATGGTATCTCTGATGCCTTTTGTTTAAATACGTGAATTCTGCATATCTTTAGTGATACAATGGAAGCACCAGTATAACATGGCAACACTATATCAACAAACATAATTCTGATCACTACATTTTTTAACTTTTAATCAAAGCAATAAATGTACATGGTTTTAAAATAGTATTATTAAGCTAAAGTGAAAAGCCGCAGTGTTCTGTCCCATCTCTCCCCAGTTCTGATTCTTATTCTCCTGAGAAAATCATTTTCAATTCTTTTAGCTATTTCTTCCTGTATTTACACACATATTTCTAACATGCATACCCTTCAACAAACCCCATTGCGTATTACAGGTATAGGCAAGGTGTGCAATATACACGTTATTGAGACGGACCAGTGACCTGGCCAGTACTTTGGGAGACTTTTCTTTTGGAATGGTCAGTTTCCCCAAAGAGGAATCCTTCAATTTCTTCACTGTATAAGTCTGGATGCTAATATTCTGCCTGGTGTTCTAACTGCTTATGCTAATTACATGAACTTTTTTGTGTACCTCTTGCTTATAAAAAGTTCACTGTGTTAGGAAATTTATTTTAATATACATTTCAGCAATTATGAAGAGCAGCAAGTTGTGGTGCACATTTTTATTAACATAATTTTCTATTTATAATTTTCAGTTTCTGCACATGAAATACATCTTTATATCAGTTAATAGTTTTCAAAGATAATCAGTAGTTCCAGTAGATTAGCAGAATTTTAGATCTAGAAAAACTTTGAATACCTTCTAGACCCACTCCATCATTGCTCAAAATTAAAAGTTAAGGAAAAATTCATAGATATTTGAAGAATCCCAAATGGTACGTTCCTCAAAAAGAGGGCATATATAGCATAATAAATATTTTCTAAATGGATATATTTTTTTTCCCCACTGAAAATCTTTTTCGAAGCCAGAGCAACCAAGTGTTTTAAAAACACCTACAAAAAGAAATTATTATGCAATAGAAACATTTTAGGTATTCTAATTGTTAGTATCAATATATAGCTGTTCTCCCAAAAAGTGTTTTTTTAAATAACCAACTTACAGTTGTCACTGAACAACTAAATCTTCTCATAGTGCCTTACGTACCCATCCAAGAAGCAACTAAAAAGATCTTATGGAGGTATAGGGAGAAAAAAAAAAAAAAGTAATAAAAGTAAATGAGGTGAGAAGACCACGTAGTTTTGAAAATGTAGGCTCTCAAAGGACATGGAAGCTTTTGTGTCTTTCCCAAGCTTTGGCCCCTGCCCTAGATTTTGACTCAGAAAACGTTAATAAAAATAAGAGAAGAACGTTCACAATAGAAAATGCTTGTTCCTCAGTTTAGTCACTCAAGTTGCTCTTCTAAGAAATCAGACCATGTCTTCCACTCAATTAAGGCAATGGGCTTAAAGAAAACAAATTACAAAAAAGCAACTTGGTATTTAAATACAGCTGCAGGTTAAAAATGTGGCATTTCAATGATTCATCACTCCCATTTAACCATGAAACAATATCTATCACATCTTTTACAGAAGCCCCAAGTCCTGATGAGCACTGAGTTTTTTCACTGGGATTCAGGGCTATTGCGTCTCCTCACTCCTTCTCAATCAGGGACTGCGCTTTGCCAAGAAACAAAACTATGGATAGTAATACCTACATCAGAGGGTTAGGGCGACCATTAAATGACAATGTACGTGGCAATACATGTGAGTTACCTGTTCCATAGGCCCTTCATGAACGTTAGATCCTCTCTTTTCTTTTTAAGTTGCACTTACTATGCCCCACTTTTATAATACTTACCGCGCTATCGTGATTGTCAATCAGTTCCTTTCTCGATGAATGCTTGCATAGTAGGAACTCTATATTCCTCATCTTTGTATCTGGGCACTTAGCTTAGTACTTTGTACACAATAAGGGCTCACGTGAGTCAACCATAGTGACAGAACTGGTTGACACCTGAACTAAATGGTACCTAGGCAGCAGGAAGGAATAGTAAAATGAACATTGTTCCACTTATCAGGAGACCTGCCACAAGCAATTTACAGTGGGTGAATCACTTAACATCTCTGGACATTATTTTCTCACTTGTGAAATAAAAGGTTTGGGTTAAAAGATCCCAAAACTCCCTTCCAGCTATAAAATTTTGTAATTATATGACTGTGACTCTAAATGATACAGAAGTTATGAGGGTCTAAAATTTATATTATGATATATGAACTTAAGAGTTCTAGGAATAGAGATTTAAAAGAACAGAGAAAGCCAAGAAAGTGACAGGGTGATATATGTTTCAGGTTTTATTTTCTCGTACTAAACAAAACTGTCACTGCTGCCACCTCTACTGCTAGCAGCAGCTGCCGTTCACTGAGTCTCAACATGTGCCAGCACTGTGCTAAACTCTTCATGTAAATTTTATCATTTCATCTTCATGAGAATTCTATGGGGTAATTACTGCCATTATGGCCAAGGAAACTAAGACTCAGAGTGGCAGCCCAAAGTCACAGTGGTTGGAGCTAGAGCTCAAGCCAAAGTGTGTCTGATGCCAAAACCCACTATTAAGCATACATGTTTCTAGGTATCTATAAGCTTTACAATTCTATATAAAAGAAAATCTCACCACTATAATTATCTAAGTATTGACCTCATACAAATAATAAGAAGCAATCACCCACATGGTACTCTTTCTTATACCAAAATATACCTCTAGTATTCCTAAATGTTCCAAGTCATACCAACTGTATACACTAATTTTAAAACCTTTGATGATTATAATCATCATTATACTGTGCTATTCCTTTTAAAATTATTGATTCCCGTAAAAATAATCAGGTGTTTTAAACTTGAATTTCTATGTGTTGTAAGATTCCATCAAGAATATATGAACTACACTATAATCTAAGGCACTTCCTGGATCATAGTGTGTTATATGTGATAACTGATCTTGCATAAAGGAACTCATTTTAAATGTTTTCCCAGTTCTACTATGCATGTTGCATTGTGATATTTTGGCCTTTTGTAAGACTGAAAGAAAAATAACTTTGGGTGAATAATTACAACTTATTAATGTGTAGAAAGCATATTCCATTTATAAGAGCTAATTCCTAATATTATCCAAAAGGAACTTCGAATGTAAAGAAAAACTCCAGTTGTAATAAAATCCATAGCACATCACCAACTAATATTGGCTTAGAGATTGTTCCTCTGGAAAGAGAGACTTCTTGAAGTGATAAAATATATAGAAATTAATTTAAATCATTATATCAAATTCAGTTCATGGTCTGGCATTGGATAATAGAGATCAAAGAGTCAATTCTTAGCTTTTATGAGGAGAAAGTAATGCTAAATAGTCACAATTAAAACTTTGTTTCTGTTAAAAATGCTTATTCCTCATATCCATAGGATTCAATTAATCTTACCTACTGATTAAATTTAAGGGAGTCTACACCATAATAACAGGAAATTATTAAAAGCAAGATTATAAAACATATTTGATTTCAACAAGCTCTCTTTATCAATGAATATCCCTAACCAACATCATGTGAATATTATATAATCACATATAATACTTACGAAAGCATATGCGTATTTCTATAAATAGGTTTACATGACATGTAAATCCCTAAATAACCTCACTCTTCCTTAGCTGAATCATTACACTCTTACTTGCTCAATTACCATATTCCAGTATGAAACAAAAAAAATACAAATTAATTAGTTCAAAGCTAAAAGAACTGAAAGGGCTAAATTATGACATTTTTTCTAAGTATGATTTAGAACTTTAAAATTAAGGAATAAAAATATAAAACTAGTTTTCCAAATGTGATGAAAGTAACTTATCCATGAAACTAACAGGATCTTGAAATAAATCAAGCCTGTAAGGTAATGTGCTTTCAGGGATTTTATTTTCCCTTCTGGGAGATACTACAATAATCACTGTGCAGTTAAGGCCTCTGAGATAGAAATCAGTAAGTAAAATTAACATACAGGCAGTCACTGTCAGAGCTACTAATACTGTAACGTGTAACTCCCGGACATTAATAGAGATACTCAACCAGAGATGAAGTGGCTAATCAGTTTTTTCAGTCAAGCAAATCAATAGCCAACCTACACAGGGTTTGTAGAATCTTTTGTTCAAATGACAAGGCTGCTGCTCTTTCTAAGCAGTCTTTGTTGGACTGAGAGAGAGAGAAAAAGAGCAAAGGAATCCGCGAGAAGCTGCCAATGACAAAAGGGCAAAGAGTGGGAGGGGGAGCCTAAAGAACAGGCTCAGTGCACCAGAAAGACTCCAGGTGGTAAGAGGAGGGAAACAGAATTCATACGATAAAGAGAGACCAGAAAACCAATGGAACAAAGGGGTGGGGTAAGGGGAGTTCAGGAAGACAAAGAATTTACACAGAACACAGTGGAGTTATGAAGGAATGGCTGAAAACTAAAACGCAAGGTAGTGGACGCAATGCAGCTTCCTTGGTTCACAGCGTGAACTCTAGCTTCAAATTCCACACAGAAGTTCCTTAACTTCCTTGTGTCATTCAATTACAAGTTCAACCTCTTTAAGGAATTTTCCCAACCCTCTTTTTTTTTCTCTTGGGGTGGCGGCTAGTTAAAAGGAGGAGGATGAGTTGTCTCATCCCAGTGAACGGGAGATGGGTGCTGATTCACTTGCTGTGGCCCAGGCCACTGACTGGCTTCACCTTAAACACCTGTCATTCTACCTAGTCACTATCTGTCCTATGCTTGTATCTATTGAGATTTGGCTGGTCTTTTTGGCTGACAACCTTGAATACTGCTATAGCCTATGGGTTTGAGAAGCTTAGTTTTGAGGTCCAGATACTCTGCAGTATCCAGGCTTTCTCTTTACAGGCCTTGGCTAGCCGACCAGTGCTCTTAGAATTTCTCTATCCCTAGACAGTCAGCTTTTTCAGGCAATCCTGCTGTTCTCAGATTCTCTTCTGAAACTAACTGGTTGTTCTTATTTATCACAATCACTATCATCATCAACACTTCCCTGTCTTCTGCTTTGATTTTCAGTCTCTGAAAAGGTATGTAGGGGAATGAAGACACTGACCTATGGCTCTTCTCAGCACTAGAAAAGATTTCTTCTGGTGTGGCAGAAATTGCCTATATATCATCCTGAGTCCTTTACATACCATTGTTTATAGTGAAATTATGTACAGATTTTCAAATTTTGCTCTTAATACATGCTGAGGAGTTTCTAGAATTTAGAACATCCTTATTTCTCTCAGACAACCCAAAACGTCATGACTCCTATTTTGTACAGACAAAAAATTAATTTAAAACACAGTTTAAAATATTAGACATTGACCCAGTAATTCTACTCGTAAGATTTTATCGTATTGATAAACTCGTATGTATGCAAAATGATGTATGGTCAGGATTAAAACTGTAGCATTATTTTTTTTTTTATTGAAGTATAGTTGATTTACAATGCTGTGCCAATCTCTGCTGTACAGCAAAGGGACTCAGTTATACACATATATACATTCTTTTTTATATTCTTTTCCATTATGGTTTATCACAGGATATTGAGTATAGTTCCCTATACATTGGGACCTTGTTGTTTATCCATGCTAAATGTAATGGTTTGCATCTACCAACCCCTCTAGCATTATCTGTAAAAGCATAAGATTGCATATGGTTACTATAGCTGGTAAGAATGAGATAGTTTTATACATACTGATATGGAACTGTACAGAGATATTATGTGAAAAAAGCAAAGGTGTACAAGAGTGTAAACTATGTATCTTTTGTGTACACAGAACTGAATGACAGAGATAAAGGGTGGAGGCCAGTTGGGGAGAAAGTAGGGGGAGGAGATTTATGTAAAATTATATCCTTTTGTACCTTTTGAATTTTGTTACTACACATGAAAATAATTTATTGAAAATAAAACTCAGAGTTGAGCAAATGATTCCTTTATTCGAGGCTGTATCTACCCTCATCCTGAAATAAATAACTCATGTCAATGATTCCATGGGTGGATGGGGGAAGCTCTGGAACCACAGGAACAAGGGAATACTTGGAACAAAGATATACTTTTTAATAGCCCCTAAAGATTCCTCACATCACCATAGAAACTAGGCAAAGTTTCACTCTCTGACATACTTCCATTCCATGAGTTTGTGACACTGGAAGAAAGTAAACTACAACAATGAGATTTCATGGCATACATCTCAGAGGGAGACCCGTTTCCACCAAGAGTTCCAAGGACTAGAGCAAACACGCACCACAGCCTTACTACCCATGTTGGAGAGTTCCACAGGCTCCGGAGAAGTTTGCAGCTTCCTGGAGCAACTTTTCTAACAGTAGCTTAAAATAGCATTCTATCAATAAAAGACCAAAGATTTTGGCTGCTAGGAATTCTTTCTAATGGCCAACTTAAAATTTCACAATAACAATGAAAACCAAGGAAAAAATTAGCTTTATTAACTTTAATCATCTAAACTGGAGGCAAAACAATCTAGTGGTTAAGATTCTAAAACCAAATATAAAGAAGCCCAAATCTCCAGAGAATCATTTTATTTCACATGGAAAAACCATAAAATCTCTTGTAAATTATAACTACTTGGTAGAAATTATCTCAGAGGAACTTTTTTCCCCAAGAAAAACAGCAATAATAATTCAACTGAGGATGAAATGAACAGTGTGTCAAGTTCTACCAACTAGTTCCACAGTGCTTTAAATAGCAACAAAACAGAGCAAATTTCCTTCCCTACCATGTTCTTATCTTACAAGAAACAGCATCTATTGGCCCAAGGGAAAAACAGTACATCAACACAAAAGCAACCCAGCTAAAGCTGGCTGTGGCTTTATCTGCAGGAGCCCATCAACAGTATAAGCCCACTTAATTTGACCTAAACCCTTCCAAGCCTCCAACAGAGTACTATTTTCAAAAGGCAAGAAACAGATCAATGCCATTTTCTCTCTAAAAAAAAATTATATACAATCAATGTTCTAAATATATGCTCTTAAAAATGCTAGACTGCAATGAAGAAAAGTCACAGAAAAATAAAATTATTTCTTAAAAAATAATGACGAAGTGTAAAATGGCAACTTCCAAGAAGTATTTAAATTCAAATTTAAAGGTGAAACAGATTAAGCTTTGAGATTAAATGTCAAGTTTGAAGTCTGAATAAACTTCAATAGTATATTTAAAAATAAAAGTAGATTTTACTGCTAGAGATTGCATTCTGCCTATAAACCTATTATTAAGTTTAATGTTCGGTAGGGTTATGAACTTCTACAGATAAGCAAATAAAGCACTTGAAAACAATACTTTACACATAAATTTAGATCATATGTGTTGTTTTTGACACATTTGAGATTGTTACTATATTTCATGAATGTCATTCAATAAATATTTATCAAATACACATTATGCCAGGCTCTGGGAATTCAACAGTGAGCAAAAAAAGACATAGCCCCTGACAATGACAATGAGAAAGACAACTAAATGGGTAATAATACTGCAGTGTGTTAAGGCTAAGATGGAAGTACAAGGTACAATGGGGCCGCAAAGCAGGTACCCTGGACAAGTACGGACGAGCAGGAGGGGCAATGAGTGGTGAAGGAATTTAAGACCCTTCCTAAAAGGTTTCACACGTAAACCAGGATTTTAAGGATCACCAGGACTTATTCAAAGGGAAAGAGGAAGAAGGCTCCAAGTAAAGGAAGCATTATTTGTATGAGAGGAGAGGCAGGGTAGGGTAGGTAGGGAGAAGAATACAGTGCATTTGAGAAACTAAAAGTACTTAATTCATTTCTTAGGAAAATGAATAAAAACATTCTCCCTTCACTCGTCAACTCCACTTGTTCATTCATTCAATTAATATTTACTGAGCTCTGATAAAGTTAATGCATATATCAGGACCCACAAAATGGAGGCAGCCCCGTTAGCCCAGTCCTCATCACAAATCTAAACCTAAGTCAACCTGCACTTACGGGAAACGCTTCAGTGTCAAGGAAACCTAACATACACTAATCACAGTCCTCCAACTCAGCTTTAGCTAGCTTACCTTAGCCTGGAAACTAGGACCTGCTTGCCTAATAAGGAAATCCCTGACCTAGCCGATCATGCCCTATTTCTGAGTTGCCTCTTCTAACGCTCTATAAAACCCGCTTTTGCCCCAGATCCCTCCGCAACAGTGCTCCACTGCTTGTAGGCACTGTACTCCCCCATGGATTGTTTTCCCTTGAATAAAGGACATCCAACTTGTTACTAAGTTGTTTTAGTTTTGTCATTTCACAGCTCCTACTATTAGCTGCCCTGTTCAACAGCAAGGTATCGTTATCTTTTTCAAATTATAAAGCCCAAATAAAAGGAAATCAATACACCTTATAAAGGCTCTTTCTCTTGGGATGACATTACACACGATTCTTTTGAAAAACAACCAGAAAAAGTAATTATTGTAAAATTGATAAATTCCCTGAGAAGTAATTAAGTCTTAAAATAATTGGTTTACTTTCCGATTTTTCTTATCCCATTGCCTCTGAATTATCATAATATGTACATCTTAACAGTTCAGTAGGTCGGAAATCTGACACAGGTTTCCCTGGGATAAAATCAAGTGTCAGCAGGGTCGCATTCCTTCTGGAGTCTCCAAGGGGAGAATCTGTTTTCTTGACTTTTTAAGGGCCGCTCACATTCCTTGCTTTTGGCTCCCTTCCTCTATCTTTAAAGTAAGGGCTAATCAAGTCCTTCTCACATTGCATCACTCTAACTCTCTCTTCTGCCTCCCTTTTCCATTTTTAAGGACTCATGATTATACTGAGCCCACCAGCATAATCCAGGATAACCTCTGTATTTTAAAGTTAACTGATTAGCAACCTTAATTCCATCTGTTACCTTAATTCCCCTTTGCCATGTAACCTAACATATTCAGAGGTTCTGGGGATTAGGGATGATAGAGGAGTCATTATTCTGCCTACCATAGCACAGTAAATGAATATTTAAGGTTACTGATTATACACAACATTGAGGAAGTTGCAATGGTGGCCTTTTTACTCCTGTGATTTATATCTGCTGGGGTAGATTTAAAAATGTGTACAAAATCATACTGTCGGAGGAAAAAAATGCATCTTAAAAGTACTTTAAGTAGGAACTAGATGACTATAGGAATGAGAAAGAACATTTTTAAAAGCTTAAAGGGAAGATGACATATAAAGTAGGTCTTAAAGCACAGGTAGGATCTGTAACAGGCAGAGATGAGAATGGGTGATATTTCAGGTGGTAGCTTTGCGTGACTAAATGGAAGGAAGATTAAAAAAAAAAAAAGGAAGTCCTACTAGACTGTCACAAGTCCCAGTAGGATGGAGTGAAGAGCACTCAATGGGAAGCAGTGAGAACTGAGAATTTCAAGGAGAGAGTAGCCAGAAATTAAAATGTGGCAGAGATGAAGGAATGCAAAGTCAGAGAAGAGGTCACTGGAGTTTTAATTAGCGGATCACTGGTGAACTTCGAATAAGCACTTAGTCAAGTGCTGGTGGCAGGAGCCAGATTGCAGCTCTTACAGAAGTGAGCTGGCGCAAGTGTAAATGGTTCCTTTGACATATATATATTTTTAACATTCTCCATTTGTTTTATTGAACCAATATAAATGTACCAAAAGTATACAACAACTGTGTGGAAAAAATAATTATAGGTGAAAACCAGCAAGTTAAAATCAGTGATATGTAAAAATAAAATACTGTCAACAGGTATATTTGAATTCCAGGATTAAAAGACTGAATAAACATTTAAATATAAACTACTCAAATGCAGTGGGGAAATAAATTGACCACATTAGTAGCAAAGGGGTTAAAAATCATGTAATCTTTAAAAATGTAAAAATGATCAAATTCAAAACACATTCATAATAAAAAATTCTTAGCAAAGTAGGAATGTAAGAGAGATTTCTTAATCTGATAAAATTCAGAGGAATCCTGCAGTAGACATAGTTTTCATAGGGTTAATTAAATTTTAACTATATTTTTCTATTACCTTTTGAATAGAGCCCAAAGGCAGAATTTTTAAAAAAACCAAACACTTTTCAATACTGTGTCTTTTCTTTCAAAACACTTTTACGACATTGTATCCTTCTACTGAGAGGAAGGCTGGGTGGTGACCATGCCACCACTAATTCCCTTTAATTAGAGAGCATTCTCATCTTGGCAAGGGAGGAGTTGAGGCAGGAAATTCTACTGGCATTTTTCAGCATCACCAAAGGACAGATAGCTGGGTAGCAAGAGGACAGAAATCCAGTGATGTGCTCTAGCATCATGTTACTTTCAGATTTTTAAGGACAAGTAAGTGGTAAGACAGCCGTTGGTCCAATAAAAGAAGACAAAGCAGCTTACGAGCAGAATGGTGTTGGTGGCTTTGGTTTCAGGAGACAGTCTGGGAGAAAGGTTGTTGCCATGAAGATTCTGAACTGTCTTGTGATGATTGTAGAGGAGCATCACCAGGTAGCCACTAGTCCAGATCATGAGGTTGATGTAGAGGAAATTCTAGATGAGCATGGCACTCTGAAATACTGCTGACACCCTGTAATCCCCTTGCTTTGTTTTACAGTAAGCCAGAGAATAGCCAGGTTGGGCAGCTGAGGCATTGGTGATGGCTTTATTGTTTGTGATGATCCAGATGTAGATGAGCATACTGATGACCCAGAAAAAGAGGAACGAAGGCAAAATGCATGTGGAGATTTGGGGTTTGAGCCATGTCCGCTTAGAGTTTCTGGGGCTAATTCTGATGGCCTGAAAAGTGTTCAAGATAGAAATTGTGCAGAGAGAAATGCCTTGAGTCACCCTATGAATGTACAACAATGATTTACAGCCAATATCACCCATTATAGGCCAAATTCCAAAAGATGACATTGCATCTTGAATGCCCCTGAACAAAATGGTCATGATATTAGCTAGGGTTAGGTGCATGAGAATCATACCTGTGGGCTTCTTCTGGTGTGGATGAATTTTTTAAATACACATGTATAATATTAATAGGAACAGGTTTCCCAGATACCCAAAGCCAACTTAAAAGATGAAGAAAATTCCCAAAATGGTATCACTTGAACACCTAATTCTTACAAATTGTGTAGAACAGTCTAAAAAGGACCACACCTGTGTTATACGAATAAAAATTGGAAATAATTGAGCCCCAGGAAGAAAATATCAATGTAATAATTCTGTCTCAGAGGAAGAGATTTCTCAGCTACCCAGAATTCCAAAACTCTAGGTCTTTCCCAAAGGTCAAATTTGCACTTGGTAATTGACAATTCTTCTCCTAAACATTAATTTCAGCTATACTCTTGTATTTTTAAGTAGTCTGGTTAAAATATCCCTGAGAGCCATTACCTATTGATTTTTTAGGACAATTTTTGTGTTTTTTATTTATTTCAGTATCTGATTTAGTAGATTCATGGAATATTAAGGATAGAATTGATAGCTGCTACTGTGACAAAGTTACTTGATGAGTTTGTTTATGTAGATTGTTTTGAATTTGTGTATCTAAAATCTTTCTCATCAACAATATTCTTCTCATTCAATAAAATAGTGAGTTCTCTCTTATTGGCACTTATCTTTCATTTGGCTGTGCAGCATCACCCAAGTGTTTCTGTTCCAATCTAATGTTCTTCAGACCAAAGCAATATAAAGAGCATTTCTAACATTTAAGAACCAAACTTACTTCTTTAGCTATAATCCTTCCTTTAACACCCTTTCCCATTTTCTTCACTATAATTTTTACCATCTAGGAATATAATCTTATATTAATGCAGGGTCTAGTATGTAAGACATTCTGTATCACAGATCTCATTTTCGTCACTTGGTTATATAAACTTTGCATTGTTATCTTCATTTTGCATACAATGAAACTGAATTTCAAGAAACAAACTGTGTGTGCGGTTGCTGGTACTATGACTTGAACCCAGATTCATCTAATTTCAAACCTTCACTGATGACCTTGGAGATAAATACATTGTCCTAATCAATGTTCAATGCTTGTTTCACAATATCTTTGTGATGTCTGATTGCTGTTTTTAATGAAAAATTCTGTTATCACTGCTTCAATTGCATGACACTTTTCTAGCTCTTTTTAAAAATTTCCAAAGACTTCTGCTAGCATTGTATGCATACAGTTACATTTCTGCCCTAACTTTTAATTATGTAGGGCACCAACCTCACTTTTACTTTACTCTGATGCATTCTTCCCTCCACCCTCCTATTATTCTATGACCCAAACACCACTTATATACTGATAGAGCCTAATAGTTGATCTATAACCCAGACCAGTCTCTTGAATTCCAGAATAACAGACAGTGGCCACAAAGGACTTCCCAGTCTCTCCCGGGCATTTTCTTCCTCTCCTAAGATTCTTTTCTTGATCAGTAAAATAAATAAATCTAGGTTCAAAAAGCAAAATCTTTTTAAAAAGAAGGTTGAGCAGACAGTAAGATAACAGGTTCGGTAGTACGCAGTATGCCAAGGGAAAGAAGTCAATGAAACTGGACAGATAAAGAAGAGTAAGAGTAACAAGTCAGATCAAAGACACAGGTTGCAACCCCCAAGTCAATACATGAGGGTAAAGAAATTTATAATAAAGTTACTGACAATATCAATTAGAAATCACTGTTCTAAAATTTTAATTTGGGGAGAGGGTAATAGTAAAGCAAAATTCACCTACTAACCTCACTTTACAAATAGACTACTGGGCTAATAAGTCCACTGAAAATACTGTCTGTCTTCATTCTTACCGGATTCAAATACGAAATTTCCTAGGAAATTCCACAAGCAAAATTACACAGGCTCTTAGGCAAAATTAGAACTAAAGAAAGCCAATAGCAGTAACGGTCACCTCCCAGCACGTAAGAAAATACAAACTCAACTGTTGCCAAGTTTTACTGATGGTTCCCTTTAGAAGAAGAAAAATATATTAACTGCTTGAATTCTTAAGATACGGACTTCCAGAGTCTCTCCTAAATGACAATAAAAATGTGTTTGGAGAGCATGGGAACAACCTAATGACTTAAAGACACAAACTGTTAAACAGGAATCACAAGCCCTAGAAGCTTACATTATTTTAACTGTCTCTCTTTGAACATAGGCTGAAATAAGATTTCTTAAGTTATAAGTCATAGCCATTTTATATCCATCTCCTTCTGATAATGTAGTCTTTTTAAGGTCTCTATCTAAAAAATCAAAAGAATATAATTAAATATTTAATTGTGTAGCACTGAGGAACTACATTTGACTTAAACACGAGTCTATTACATGTTCTAAGACCACTCTAGCCTGTTTCTACATCCCCCATGAAATATGAAACAACATATTGAAACAACATATGAAACAACATATAGAAGCTATATGAAACTGGCACCAAAGGAATTACAAGAACAGTGGTGGTAAAGTTCTGTCACGCAAGAGCCTGTGATCAAAAAGTAGAATGGCAGTTGAATGTGCCCTCCTTACTATCATATTTTCTCACACTCTTTCTAAACTTCCTGATGGTGCAGATAGACATTTTAAAAGTGAATTACTGAAAACACTAGTAATTAGTGAAAAACAAAGAAAAATAAAGAAAATGGCAAATAGAAAATTTTGATTCCAACAGAATAAAATGTGTAAATAAAAATAATACTGAAAACATTAATAGCAACTTTCCATTTTTTAGTGAAATCAACTATAGATTATACTGCCTATTAACAAACATAAACAAAATGTTAGAAAACATTACATTATAAAATGAAGAATACTACTCTTCTGAAAAGTATCATTCCTGACTAATTAATTTGCTCATTTCATTAATCTCAAAGTATTTTAATTTGGACAGTTTGGGCTATATATCTGAGCAAAACCGCACACAATTGAAGTCTTAACTCAATAATAACATTTCATAGATAATATGACAAACTATTACTTTAAAAAATAAAAAGCTCAATACTGAGCTCCAAGAACATGAAAAATGGGCACAATAGGGATTATCCAACTAAATTTGTGATTTCTGAATGACCTCTCTGCCTCAGTTAAATGAGGTAATATTATTTGCTTCCTATTGCTCTCCTAGGTTTTAGAACGCACTACAAAAGAGTTTTTACTCCTAGAAAAATTATTCATTTAAATTAATTTCTAAATATTAAAACTAATTTCTCATCGGCTCTTCTGAGGAACTTGACAACAGCAAGGCCTCTCAAAAGAAACACACTGCTGTCCTGTCCTCTCTTGTGGTTAATATTGGCCATGTGAAAAATAAAATATAAGTCCTAGCCAATGAAATGTAAGTCAAAGTGTTCTATGACAGTTAAATGGGAAATCTTAAAAAAGAGGGAAACTGCGTCCCTTCTTTCCCTCTTTCCTCTGCTGGAATGCAGACTTGATGGCTGGAGCTTGAGCAGCCATCCTGAACCTCAAGGTAGAAGCCATATGATGGCAGCACAGCAGCAAAACAAGAATCAGTTTAGGTTCTTTACACCATGAAGCTACCTCGCTAGTCTTGTATTATCTACCTCCAGACTTTATTTCTATGGGAGGAAAATAAACTTCTATCTTATTTAAGCCACTGTTTTCTATGGTGTCTAGCCTTATATAAGTGAACCTAATCCTAACTGATACAATGTGCATATCCTAACAATTCCACACCTGTCATATACTCGAAAATCTAGACCAGTGCTATTGAACAGAGTGACAGAAATATTCTGTATCTGTGCTGCCCAATCAAGTAGCTGCCAGCCATGTGTGATTACTGAGCAATTGAAATGTTTTTTAACATTTAACACAGAATATTATATTTTACTTAATTTCAATTAATTTAAATTTAAATAGCCACATGTGGCTAGTGGCTATTGTATTGGACAGCACAGCTCTAAGCATCAAGGAACATCAAAATTGTAATTGAGTTAATTTTAAATGATAGAAAATTTCTCCCTAATTTATATATAACAATATAGTAAAGCTGTAAACATTATTTTCATAAGAGACATGCCTATAATTATATTTTGCTAGAGTAATGTTATTATGACTAACTTGAGCTATACCTGTAGAAACTCAGAAAATGTTAGTTGTGAAGATGAAGACAACTTGACAGTGGGTCTGAAACACAGATCTTCTACTTTAGTACAAAAAGCTATCCTGAATTTCGTCTTAATTAGAAATCCACTGCTCTTAAAAATGTGACAGGATTTAAATACTGTTTACATTTCTTTTCCACTCATATGTCTCTTAACTCAAAGCAGCTGGAATATACAAAGGACTATCAAGAAAAGTGTAATGCCTTTTCAATTCATTAACAATTGAACTAATATTATGTTGGAGAATATCAAAGCAAAATTTTTACTCAAATTTAAATAAAACTACTTCCTAGCATGAAATGAAAAAATTTTTGGTCTGCTTTAAAAACTAGTAGATACTTTTCCTCCCCAATGCTAACTACTTTTGTGTCAAGAGGTACGAATATTATGGATAGTGAAGCACAGTTCTCAGGTTATTAATAAACCAGAAAATTCACAACAGAAAGGTACCTCAATAAGGTCACTTAGTTTATATCCTCATCATTTGTCTATCTTCTTCTCCCCTTTCCCTTCAAGCAGAATTAATCTCTCTCTGTGATCATAAAGTACTTTGTGTGATATCCTCACACAGCACTTACTGTACTAGGTCATGATGGTTTTCAAAACTGTCTCTGCTCTACACCTTGAAATTCTCAAGGGCAAGAGAGACCTCAGAGGGGTACTGTGGCAGTGGAACAAAACCATCCAGATGTGGCACAAAGGAATTCTCTCTTGAGGGCAGAGGAGCAGAAAAGGAGGAATGTAATCACAGCTCACTAATCCCACATTTCTGTCCAGGGCTGGTCTTGGTTAAAATCTGTTTTAATTCAATTCATCCTATACTTCATTTTTGGGTACACCTCTGTTTGATTAAAATTTCTGAATTGCAAAATCGCATGCAAATTAGTGAATAAATGAGCTAATAAATTTAAGCATATGATGGGGCTTCCCTGGTGGCGCAGTGGTTGAGAATCTGCCTGCCAATGCAGGGGACGCGGGTTCGAGCCCTGGTCTGGGAAGATCCCACATGCCACGGAGCAACTCGGCCCGTGAGCCACAATTACTGAGCCTGCGCGTCTGGAGCCTGTGCTCGGCAACGAGAGGGCGCGATAGTGAGAGGCCCGCGCACCGCGATGAAGAGTGGCCCCCGCACCGCGATGAAGAGTGGCCCCCGCTTGCCGCAACTAGAGAAAGCCCTCGCAGAGAAACGAAGACCCAACACAGCCATACATACATACATACATACATACATACATAAAAAAAAGAATGTAAGCAGACAAGAATAGCATTAAAAAAATAAAAAATAAAAAATTTTAAAAATTAAAAAAAAAAAATTTAAGCATATGATGGATTAATCCTAAACAAACCTTTTAAATCACTTTGGTTAACATTACACAGTTTGCTGATCAGAGTATTCTAGATGGCAGTCACTGTTTCTGCAACCTCTGTATAACCCTTTTATTTTAAATAATTTGTATAGAATCAATTAGGTATTATATAAATACCACCCACATCCTTAAAAGAGAGACATGAGCAAATGAAGAACTGATTTTAAAGTTATGAAAAGATGTCATTTTTAAAAATTCACTTTGAATGACATACTTTTAAATTTTAACTGCTGCCTTAAACTGAAATGACAACTCATTAGTTACCCGAATTCCTATTTTTTTAACTTGAGAACCAACTCTACATTTTATATATGGAACAGGCTAGACTTGTGATACTAGGTATATATGACAGCAAGTAATATTAGAGATATAAACGTATCCCAGAGAGAGTAAATATCCTGGTCAGAATAGCCAAGAGCAGAATCAACACTGGCATCCATTCACCATCATTTAATATACCTACCCACCTATTACGTCTAACCAACTACAGTATCCAATTTAAGACCGCTTCAAGGCTAATTAGGTAGTAAATGAAGCTATGGTCTTCACCATTGATGTATTATAATAAATTATGTACCTTCTGCCTGAGGCAATGGGATAGAACAGCGAAACATACAAACTTATACCACTGCTTCCTCATTAACCAAATTCTACATTGGCATTTTAGACAATCACCTTTCAGATGGGCTTTTCATGGCATCTTTGCCTTTAAAAAGCTGTCATTCCAGAAAGGTTTGAGAATTTCCATAGCAATTTCAAACTTTAAAGTACTATTTCTCGAAGTGTGGTTTTAGACCACCTGCATCAAAATCTGAGGAGGTTTGAAAAATGCAGATTCCTGGGCTCCAAAGCCCCACCAAAATGAACTCTGAGGAGTGGAGCCCAATTTTTAGCAAACATTCTCCCACAAGATTCCAGTGCCTGCTAAAGTTCGAGAACGACTACCTAAGAACAAGCTATTATTGTGACTCTTGGTATATACATTAAGAAGCACTAGACATACAGATATAACCTGTACTTTCAAGGTATGAGCTCTAGACCAGGAGCAGTAGCATCACCTGGGAGCTTGTTAGAAATGCAGAATCTCAGCTCCGTTCCAGCCCTGCTGAATCAAAATTTGCATTTTAACAAGATCCCCAGGTGATTCATACTTACATTAAAGCCTGAGTTGTACTGGTCTAGAGCAGCATTATTCTGGAATGCAGGTGTCCTGGGGCACCTTACACAGGTCAAACAGCAAAGTGTATTAGGGATACTGTGCTAAACACCCAAAATATACTTTACAGTAAAATAGGCAATCAAAGCCCCTGTTAAAACACAGAGGGAAGATTCTGAGTATCTTTTAGTGAATTTTTAAATGTTCATGGTAATATCCTTTCCATTCCATTCTACCAAGCATTTTATTAATCATGGAAGACAGAATTCATTCAAAATACAATTGAGAACAGACAAAAGCTGAAAAGGAGAGGTTGCATAAGCAGCAAGGGTTTGTGAGTTGCTTTAGTCCCCAATTTCAGACCCACTTAATATATAAAGAATAACCAGAGATTGGTTCAAGATGGCGGAGTAGAAGGACATGCTCTCACTCCCTCTTTCGAGAACACCAGAATCACAACTAAGTGCTGAACGATCATCAACAGGAAGACACTGGAACTCACCAAAAAACATACCCCACGTGCAAAGACAAAGGAGAAGCCGCAATGAGACGGTAGGAGGGGCGCTATCACAATAAAATCAAATCCCATAACTGCTGGGTGGGTGACTCACAAACTGGAGAACACTTATGCCACAGAAGTCCACCCACTGGAGTGAAGGTTCTGAGCACAACATCAGGCTTACCAACCTGGGGTTCTGGCAATGGGAGGGGGAATTCCTAGAGAATCACACTTTCAAGGTTAGCGGGATTTGATTTCAGGACTTCGACAGGACTGGGGGAAACAGAGACTCCACTCTTGGAAGGCACACACAAAGTAGTGTGCGCATCGGGACCCAGGGGAAGGAGCAGTGACCCCATAGAGACTGAACCAGACCTACCCGCTAGTGTTGGAGGGTCTCCTGTAGAGTTGGGGGGTGGCTCTGTCTCACCGTGAGGACAAGGACACTGGCAGCAGAAGTTCTGGGAAGTACTCCTTGGCGTGAGCCCTCCCAGAGTCTGCCATTAGCCCCACCAAAGAGCCCGGGTAGGCTCCAGTGTTGGGTTGCCTCAGGCCAAACAACCAAAAGGGAGGGGACCCAGCCCCACCCATCAGCAGACAAGCAGATTAAAGTTTTACTGAGCTCTGCCTACCAGAGCAACAGCCAGCTCAACCCACCACCAGTCCCTCCCATCAGGAAACTTGCACAAACCTCTCAGATAGCCTCATCCACCAGAGGGCAGACAGCAGAAGCAAGAAGAACTACAATCCTGCAGCCTGTGGAACAAAAACCACATTCACAGAAAGACAGACAAGATGAAAAGGCAGAGGGCTATGTACCAGATGAAGGAACAAGATAAAACCCCAGAAAAACAACTAAATGAAATGGAGATAGGCAATCTTCCAGAAAAAGAATTCAGAATAATGATAGTGAAGATGATCCAGGACCTCCGAAAAAGAATGGAGGCAAAGATCAAGAAGATGCAAGAAATGTGTAACAAAGATCTAGAACAATTAAAGAACAAACAAACAGAGATGAACAATACAATAACTGAAATGAAAAATACATTAGAAGGAATCAACAGCAGAATAACTGAGGCAGGAGAACGGATAAGTGACCTGGAAGACAGAATGGTGGAATTCACTGCTGCAGAACAGAATAAAGAAAAAAGAATGAAAAGAAATGAAAACAGCCTAAGAGACCTCTGTGACAACATTAAACACAACAACATTCGCATTATAGGGGTCCCAGAAGGAGAAGAGAGAGAAAAAGGACCCGAAAAAATATTTGAAGAGATTATAGTCAAAAACTTCCCTAACGTGGGAAAGGAAATAGCCACCCAAGTCCAGGAAGCACAGAGAGTCCCATACATGATAAACCCAAGGAGAAGCATGCCGAGACACATAGTAATCAAATTGGCAAAAATTAAAGATAAAGAAAAATTATTGAAAGCAGCAAGGGAAAAACGACAAATAACATACAAGGGAACTCCCATAAGGTTAAGAGCTGATTTCTCAGCAGAAACTCTACAAGCCAGAAGGGAGTGGCATGATATATTTAAAGTGATGAAAGGGAAGAACCTACAACCAATATTACTCTACCCAGCAAGGGTCTCATTCAGATTCAACGGAGAAATCAAAAGCTTTACACACAAGCAAAAGTTAAGAGAATTCAGCACCACCAAACCAGCTCTACAACAAATGCTAAAAGAACTTCTCTAAGTGGGAAACACAAGAGGAGAAAAGGACCTACAAAAAGGAACCCAAAACAACTAAGAAAATGGTAAGAGGAACATACATATCGATAACTACCTTAAATGCAAATGGATTAAATGCTCCAACCAAAAGACACAGGCTTGCTGAATGGATACAAAAACAAGATCCATATATATGTTGTCTACAAGAGACCCACTTCAGACCTAGGGACACATACAGACTGAAAGTGAGGGGATGGAAAAAGATATTCCATGCAAATGGAAATCAAAAGAAAGCTGGAGTAGCAATACTCATATCAGATAAAATAGACTTTAAAAAAAGCAACGTTACAAGAGACAAGGAGGGACACTACGTAATGATCAAGGGATCAATCCAAGAAGAAGATATAACAATTATAAATATATATGCACCCAACATAGGAGCACCTCAATACATAAGGCAACTGCTAACAGCTCTAAAAGAGGAAATCGACAGTGACACAATAACAGTGGGGGACTTTAACACCTCACTTACACCAATGGACAGATCATACAAAAGACAATTAATAAGGAAACACAAGCTTTAAATGACACAATAGACCAGATAGATTTAATTGATATTTATAGGATATTCCATCCAAAAACAGCAGATTACACTCTCTTCTCAAGTGTGCAGAGAACATTCTCCAAGATAGATCACATCTTGGGTCACAAATCAAGCCTCAGTAAATTTAAGGAAACTGAAATCATATCAAGCATCTTTTCTGACCACAACACTATGAGATTAGAAATCAATTACAGGGAAAAAAACGTAAAAAACACAAACACATGGAGGCTAAACAATACGTTACTAAATAACCAAGAGATCACTGAAGAAATCAAAGAGGAAATCAAAAAATAACTAGAGACAAATGACAATGAAAACGCTACCATCCAAAACCTATGGGATGCAGCAAAAGCAGTTCTAAGAGGGACGTTTATAGCGATACAAGCCTACCTCAAGAAACAAGAAAAGTCTCAAATAAACAATCTACCGTTACACCTAAAGGAACTAAAGAAAGAAGAACAAACAAAACCCAAAGTTAGCAGAGGGAAAGAAATCATAAAGATCAGAGCAGAAATAAATGAAATAGAAACAAAGAAAACAATAGCAAAGTTCAATAAAACTGAAAGCTGGTTCTCTGAGAAAATAAACAAAATTGATGAACCATTAGCCAGACTCATCAAGAAAAAGAGGGAGAGGACTCAAATCAATAAAATTAGAAATGAAAAAGGAGAAGTTACAACAGACACCACAGAAATACAAAGCATCCTAAGAGACTACTACAAGCAACTCTATGCCAATAAAATGGACAACCTGGAAGAAATGGACAAATTCTTAGAAAGGTATAACCTTCCAAGACTGAACCAGGAAGAAATAGAAAATATGAACAGACCAATCACAAGTAATGAAATGGAAACTGTGATTAAAAATCTTCCAACAAACAAAAGTCAGGACCAGATGGCTTCACAGGTGAATTCTATCAAACATTTAGAGAAGAGCTAACACCCATCCTTCTCAAACTCTTCCAAACAATTGAGGAGGAAGGAACACTCCCAAACTCATTCTATGAGGCCACCATCACCCTGATACCAAAACCAGACAAAGACACTACAAAAAAAGAAAATTACAGACCAATATCACTGATGAATATAGATGCAAAAATCCTCAACAAAATACTAGCAAACAGAATCCAACAACACATTAAAAGGATTATACACCATGATCAAGTGGGATTTATCCCAGAGATGCAAGGATTCTTTAATATATGCAAATCAATCAATGTGATACACCATATTAACAAATTGAAGAAGAAAAACCATATGATCATCCCAATAGATGCAGAAAAAGCTTTCGACAGAATTCAACACCCATTTATGATAAAAACTCTCCAGAAAGTGGGCATAGACGGAACCTACTTCAACATAATAAAGGCCACATACGATAAACCCACAGCAAACATCATTCTCAATGGTGAAAAACTGAAAGCATTTCCTCTAAGATCAGGAGGAAGACAAGGATGTCCACTCTCACCACTATTATTCAACATAGTTTTGGAAGTCCTAGCCACGGCAATCAGAGAAGAAAAAGAAATAAAAGAAATACAAATTGGAAAAGAAGAAGTAAAACTGTCACTGTTTGCAGATGACATGATCCTATACATAGAGAATCCTAAAGATGCCACCAGAAAACTACTAGAGCTAATTAATGAATTTGGTAAAGTTGCAGGATACAAAATTAATGCACAGAAATCTCTTGCGTTCCTATACACTAATGATGAAAAATCTGAAAGTGAAATTAAGGAAACACTCCCATTTACCATTGCAACAAAAAGAATAAAATACCTAGGAATAAACCTACCTAGGGAGACAAAAGACCTGTATGCAGAAAACTATAAGACACTGATGAAAGAAATTAAAGATGATACCAACAGATGGAGAGATATACCATGTTCTTGGATTGGAAGAATCAATATTGGGAAAATGACTATACTACCCAAAGCAATCTACAGATTCAGTGCAATCCCTATCAAATTACCGATGGCATTTTTTACAGAACTAGAACAAAAAAGCTTAAAATTTGTATGGAGACACAAAAGACCCCGAATAGCCAAAGTAGTCTTGAGGGAAAAAAACGGAGCTGGAGGAATCAGACTCCCTGACTTCAGACTGTACTACAAAGCTACAGTAATCAAGACAATATGGTACTGGCACAAAAACAGAAATATAGATCAACAGAGTAAGATAGAATGCCCAGAGATAAACCCACGCACCTATGGTCAACTAATCTATGACAAAGGAGGCAACGATATACAATGGAGAAAAGACAGTCTCTTCAATAAGTGGTGCTGGGAAACCTGGATAGCTACATGTAAAAGAATGAAATTAGAACACTTCCTAACACCATACACAAAAATAAACTCAAAATGGATTACAGACCTAAATATAAGACCGGGCACTATAAAACTCTTAGAGGAAAACATAGGAAGAACACTCTTGGACATAAATCACAGCAAGATCTTTTTTGATCCACCTCCTAGAGTAATGGAAATAAAAACAAAAATAAACAATGGGGACCTAATGAAACTTCAAAGCTTTTGCACAGCAAAGGAAACCATAAACAAGACGAAAAGACAACCCTCGGAATGGGAGAAAATATTTGCAAACGAATCAACGGACAAAGGATTAATCTCCAAATATAAACAGCTCATTCAGCTCAATATTAAAGAAACAAACAACCCAATCCAAAAATGGGCAGAAGACCTAAATAGACATTTCTCCAAAGAAGACATACAGATGGCCAAGAAGCACATGAAAAGCTGCTCAACATCACTAATTATTAGAGAAATGTAAATCAAAACTACAATGAGGTATCACCTCACACCAGTTAGAATGGGCATCATCAGAAAATCTACAAACAACAAATGCTGGAGAGGGTGTGGAGAAAAGGGAACCCTCTTGCACTGTTGCTGGGAATGTAAATTGATACAGCCACTATGGAGAACACTATGGAAGTTCCTTAAAAAACTAAAAGTAGAATTACCATATGACCCAGCAATCCCACTACTGGGCATATACCCAGAGAAAACCATAATTCAAAAAGATACACGCACCCCAATGTTCACTGCAGCACTATTTACAATAACCAGGTCATGGAAGCAACCTAAATGCCCATCGACAGACAGACAAATGGATAAAGAAGATGTGGTACATATATACAATGGAATATTAGTCAGCCATAAAAAGGAACGAAATTGGGTCATTTGTACAGACGTGGATGCTCTAGAGACTGTCATACAGAGTAAAGTAAGTCAGAAAGAGAAAAACAAATATTGCATATTAACGCATATATGTGGAACCTAGAAAAATCGTACAGATGAACCGGTTTGCAGGGCAGAAATAGAGACACAGAAGGAGAGAAAAAACGTATGGACACCAAGGGGGTACAGCGGCGGGGGGTGGGGGTGAGGGTGGAATGAATTGGGAGATTGGGATTGACATGTATACACTGATGTGTATAAAATGGATGACTAATAAGAAAATAAATAAATAAATAAATAAACATTGGGAAAAAAAGAAGAAATCTAAATCCTTCTTGTAAATAGATTATGAAGTATTTAACACACTGATCCTAGACTCACCTGTATTAAAACTGTATTGTGTATCAGTCAAAATCAAAACTGTGTCGTTAGAATAAAACACCTTAAAAACAGTGCTTCATCCACTTCTCTGTTTCAAAGCCCATGAAAATTAGTTCACCTCCCTTGCTTTGGCTCCAGAAGAGTTCTTTACCCATATGGAAAAAAAAAAAAAGAATAACCAAGATCTTATTCATTTAATTCAGCACATTCTAAAAGTTGTTTTCCCATGTTTGAATGCACTTGTTGTTGGGGTACAGTTTCTTACTGAATAAAAAGATTTGCTGAAAAGAATCAAAAACAAAATGTTAAGAGACAGCCCTCCTTGAATCTTTTTTGATTTGTTTTGTTCTGTTTTTTAACAAGGTAGGGCACAAATCAGACAGAGGACTAAAGTCTAGAAAGATACACTTGAAAACTAGACAGGCAAAACAAGAATTAATGTGCATATTCTAGATAAATTTTTTGTGCTACCTGACAAAATATTATGCGGCCATAACACTTTACATAGAAATTACAACTTATTTTCTTAATCACAGAAACATATTAAATTAGTTATAAAATTTATTACTAGGTAATGACACTATTACCACTCAACAATGGGAATACTATCTACATATTCAGCTTATTATAAAATGTACTATGCAGGTTTGATATAAATACGTTAAAAACATCTTCGGAGAAATGATCTCTAAGCACTCTTTTAAGCACTGACTGATTTCAAAGTACTTACTAGAAATCTTAGTAATGTGGATACCAATAAGTTTTATGTAGTCAAGTACAAATGTCCAAAAAATGTCAATATCCTCTTGAATAAATATAATTTTGCTATTATCATGCATCATGTCAGAGTCCCTGTTGTATACTACAATATTAACTGTTTCATCAGCTTTAAATATAAAATATATATCACAATTTATGATAATATTGGTAGAGAAAGAAATTTGTCCAGATGTCTAGTACCTTTCCTCCATCTTAATACCTTAGAACTGAGGTTGAAAACAATGTTACAGGAAGCAAATACCAGAAAATCACGTGAAACAGCTATCACATATTGGTTGATTCTGAATCAGCACTAAACTTTAAACTTACATTACTTCATTTTCTACTTTGTATACTAGAAATGAGATAAAAATACAATGCTTAGTTCATTGCTCAGAAGTCCTAAATGTTAGACAATGATGATTACTAAATGTAAACATCACAGCAATGTCTACAGTCAAGAAAATAACTCCAAGATGCTTAGAAGCACAGGGGAGGTTATTTGCTTATGAACAGCATAATTTTAGCTTGCAATGCTATTTGTTCATATATTTCAATAGTCTGGCTGCCATTCACACATACAGATTAACTGCAATGATTTGTGAAAGAAGCGTACCCAGTAATAACTTCCGCATTTTATCTTTAATAGTAATTATAATACCTTAATTACAATAATCTGGCAGAGACCACAAGAAAAGCTTTGATATCTCAGCACACCCAGTTCTCCTGCAACTATGGTACTCAAGCAGTACCACCCTCAGATCCAGGAAAGAGGGGACACTACCACAAACCCTGTGTTTCAGAGGATCCTAGTATCGCAAATAGCCCAAATCAAATCTACCGAAGAACACGTGGATGCCTTCTGCCACTCGGATCTGAGGTTCACACTGACACAGTGTGACCCGTGACCCTGAACACCTACTCTCACAAGTAATACCCTTCAAGCCCCAAGGAAATGCTTCTCCACATCTCTTGCCCTCAAAATAAAAGGGGATTATGTCAGAATGCTCTGAAGGTTTATGGGCTACACTGCCACTGAAGACAGAGATAGATACTGCTTTGGAGCTTTGGGGAGATTTGAGCCATGAAAGCACTTAGGTAAGAGAAAAGACAAATTAATTAACTGGGCAAATCCTTCCTCTCAGACATCATGAATGCAATAAATCCCTGCTTAACCAAGTATCATTTCCCAATAGTGCCAAAGTCCATTTTACTGCTTCATGTTTTCATTTGTGGTTCTGGAGGTACTCACAAATTAACATGGTATTTCCAAAAGTTGCACATAGCAGCTGAAGAGTATTTTCCGTATTACGAAATTCATAAATCTCTTGTGTTTGCCTTTTACATCAATAGATAATTTTGCACATATTAAAAGAAAAATAACCTAAAAATAATTAGTTTTTAAAGTGTTTACATTTGCTTTAATTTATATTTTTATTAAAATGTATTCAAATTTTGGTGAAATAGCTAAAATATTTGATTGGTCAGTAAATTGCTCCAAACTTTATTAAAATCTTATTAACAAAATGAATATAATTAAAATAAAAATAGTATAGGCATAATTAATTTTTAGAGTACTTAATAGTTTTAAATTTAAAATCAGAATATTGAAGATTAGAAAATTGTTGTAGGTGAGATCTTTTCTTACATAGAAGACTGGGAGCTTTGTTGAAAAGTTTTCTGTATAAAGTATCATGAATGCATAAAGTTAGAATTAACTCTGACCTTTCCAAGGTTACTCTGCTAAACTTTGTTGGACCCAAAACAGAATTCGTATCTCCTGACTCCCAACCTTGTGCTCTTTCAATTCCGATTTAGGAAGATTTATAAAGTTCATCTTCAATGGGATATTTAGGTTTACACTTGTAATTTCTTGACCTGAAGGCAATTCATATACAGCAAGAAGAAAATGGCCAAAGACTTGATCGGTCTTAATGTGCTAGAAGTCCTTGCTTGGTATCCTTTCAAATTCAAAACCTCCAAAAGTAGACAGGATTGTCATGTTTACCTTAATTGTCTGCCCTTAACTTCTTGATACCCAGCACTGCAAGCTTTTAAAAATATGTATTGTGCCCTTGACATTTTAACAAAAGTTGTTCAAAACAAAGCAATGTATAAGTCCAAGATATTCTTGTTAACTACTTTAAAAACATTGTAACAATGTCTGACAAGACATACAATGACTGCAAAAAATAATCCAATCAATCATTCGACATATACAAATAGAAAAAAATGCATGATGGGAATCTCAAATACTCTAGTACCTTGCTATTTCAAGACATTGCAAACATTTAAGTATAAAAGAAAATGATAAGCATTACACGTTACCTGTACACAAAATATACCACAGGAACAGCTAATTCCACTCTACCACACCTCACAAAGAAAATGGAGTTAGTCAAAGACAGTCTAGAAGAAGTTTGGTAAGGCCCTGAGAGAACTGATGGATATGGATTAATTCCATGGGCATTCGTTTTCTCATCTATAAAACAATGGAGTTAGAGATCAGTAATCGCTGAGAACCTGTAACATTCTATGCAGGAGCCGTAGAGGAATGGCTGACTGTAAGACTCCTCAACCTGCTTCACTTACAGCAGCTCAGCCATTATGTTTTATGTATGTATCTAAAAAAGATTCTGGGACTTCCCTGGCGGTCCAGTGGTTAAGACTTTGCCTTCCAACACAGGGAGTTGCGGGTTCAATGCCTGGTCAGGGAGCTAAGATCCCACATGCCTTGAGGCCAAAAAACCAAAACATAAAACAGAAGCAATATTGTAACAAATTCAATAAAGACTTTAAAAATGGTCCACATCAAAAAAAATCTTTAATTAAAAAAAAAAGATTTTGCTGGCTTTAAAAGAATGTTTGAAAACTTAAAAAAATTATAGCATTGTGGAATTATATATGCCAAATTATGCTTACCTCAAAGCATGTCTAGCCTGCCAGGAGACGATCTCTATTAACAGCTAAGGAGCCTCTAAAGAAAGAAATCATCCTAAGGGAAAAAAAGGGCCATAGGTACTGTAAGAACGGAAAACATCATCAGCATGTCTTGTTCTCTGGATACCCGTGAGCCTATGCTGAGTCTACCTCCTAGTTCTAACTGGGACTTGTCCCAGAGCTCTGGAGAGCAGATGCTATACCAAGAACAAGAAAACAAGACCTTGCTCAAAAAATCTCTTTGAGACACTCAGAGTACAAGGCAGGAAAGCTTTGGAATCCATGTAGTGGATTATAATAAATACACTTTTTGGGGGTGGAAAGAGCTGGATTTACTAAGGTAACACAGAATGCAGCATGCTTCTGCAGAGCCCCAGAGAAAGCAACACACACCTGGCATATGAGGAATTCTGCACACCAGCACGGTTCACAGAGGTCCTATGTTATCAAGAGACAGTACTCACAGCACAAACATCAAATAGCAGCGGCCTCCCAGGAGGCAGAAGTGGATGTCACCAAACTGCTGTGGCTGCAAGAATATGAAAGCCGGGGCAGAAGAGAAAGGTAGATAGGACCAACTGGGCTCTTGAATATACAAGCAATGGGGAGAACGTTGACAGGGCAGAATCAGAAAAATACCAAAAACCATGTGAATATTCCTATACCATAATTTTGCCCCTGTTATGGTTAGGAAACATAATTTTATGACTGGCAGGTAATAGATGAAATAGCATGTTGGAAAATACAACAACAAAGAGAAATGACTGGCCAACTTTGTTTACTGTACTTGATTTTTTGGAGGGAGTAAATTTGCTAGTTCGTTATTTCTCTTGCAGAGAGTTCAGTTCTTAGCATTATTTTGGAGACCATAAAAAACTACCTGTATCCAATTATTTGAAAAGATTCCACAGAGTACAACGGACAACATGAATGTTACTCTTCTGACTTTATGACAAAAATCAGAGACCAGGTCAAATCCTCTTTATTGTAATTATTATATTTTTTCTTTCCCCGTCATAATTCTTGATTACACTTACAACATTTTCATCACTCAGCTCAAATGGATCTTTGTGTTTTTCTTGTTTAATGCCAATAAGTACACAGCAAGACCTTTGACAAACATTTAAGACACATTCATGTCATAAAACTCAAGAAATATCAATCTCCATTTTCAAATTGCAACTAAATATTATTCTGGAAATGGTCCTGCATAACACTTGATGCTGTTTTTTTCTTGATGCTGAGTTTTTCAAAATCACCTAATGTGCTAGCTCATGCCTCATTTCATATGAAGAAAGTTAAAAGTCCATTTAAATAGGGCGTAAATTTTCACAAACACTAAACTGCTCAAATGGCTCTCCTGGAAATTAAATTAACAGCCCATTTGATTTTCAACATGTTCACATTTTAGTCTTGCCTATTTTTTAGCAACCACACAAAAGCTCAACTCATGGTAAGTTATAGAGTCCTTCTAGAGACAGAATAAAAATTTTAAATTCTTTGGCTTAACATTCTGGCAGGGATAGGGAGAGAAGGTAACAATACACTATATATGAAAAAGGGTTAATATTCCTACTAAATAAGGAATTCTCCTGCAAATTGATAATAAAGAAATGAATCTAATAAAAATGTAGATAAAGAACCCAGGCATTTAATTTATTATAAAGTGGCCATACCTCTGTGACCTGTCTACGTATTTATTACTAAAGGTATTGTAAAGATATTCTTACTACATAAGCAGATGTAACCTAAAATATTGCTCCATGCTTTGACTTTAAAGGCATGGCAATATTTCACTGTATTCAGAATTGTTTTCTCTTCCTAATACTTGTCAAAAGTATCCTTATAATATGTGTGACCAACTGAAGACAGTGATGCGTTAAAATCTGTTTCTATTATGTATAAACTTCGTTAATGAAAACAAATGACATAAATGTAATTTTCTCTTTCTAGTTTAAAATATTACTGTGCAGAAATCAGTCAACACAGCAAGCCTGAGACTGCTATCCTTAGAAGGGCCTGCTTTCAAGGCTGGCCATTTGCTGGCATCTGGGAACTTGAATTTGGGGAGGGGTCCCACCACTCTCTAACTGATAAGTATACCTAAACTGTTTGTACAAACATGCATTTTATATTGAACACCTACGTTCCTTCTAGGAGTCTGAAATTTTGGCACACACTAGATAAAGGGTGTCTATGTGACTAACTCTTGATAAAAACCCTGGACTTCTAGGCTCAGGTGAGCCTGTCTTGGAGAACCCAGCTGAGAGGGGAATTTTGGAAGCTTGTGCCTGGTTTCCTCCAGACTTTGCCCCATGTGCCTTTTTCCTTTGCTAATTTTGCTTTGTATCCCTTTTATCGTAATAAATCATAGCCATGACT